>NC_056726.1:1271082252-1271089752 GCF_019279795.1 Protopterus annectens | reverse complement strand
GGCAGAGGACCACCAGATTGGCTTCATTTTTTTGGAGGATAGCATCTTGGTTCTGTTTGGGATAGCACGATCCATGCACTCATGTAAGTGCTTATAGAGTGCATTTGTGTAGGATTCAGCAGTTGTAACTGTATTGTCCATCTGCATGGGTGTCATGAAGTTCACCACTTCTGTCTTAAGAAGCATGAAGTTGGCTTTGGAGAAATTTTTTACTGTGGTTTCCTTAATGGGGGGTGGGGGCGGGATGTGGATATCAAGGGTGATTAGCTTATGGTTGGATTGTACCAATGAGGAGTTGACTTCAGGTGTGGAACACCGGTCACTCATATTGGTAATGACTAGGTCTAGGATATTGTTGCCCCTGGTGGGGGTGTGGATAAGTTGATCTAGGGCATTGGAGTTTATGAATTCCAGAAAGCGTTGAGCTAAGGAGTTGGTACACGTGTAGTTTTCCCAGTTAATGGTGGGGTAGTTGAAGTTGCCCATTATTAGGGTGTTTGGTTGAACCCTAATATTTTCCAGTACATCAAGAAAAGAGGAGTGGGAATCCTGGGGCATGGTGGGGGATCTGTAGCAAGCTACAATTTGGATTGCAGTTTTGCCCAGAGTTAGTTGCACTTGGATAACATCGGATGCATTATGCTGAGCAACTAGCCTGGAGGTGTAGATATCCTTAATGAATATGGACACACCTCTGCCTTTGGTGTTTCGGTCCAGGTTACATGGCCAAAAATTGTGGTATGAGTTATAGCCTGGTAGTGCAGTGGTGGTCTCTGGAGCCTTGAACCAGGTCTCAGTCACTGCACAGATATCGATGTTCTCCATTTTAAGGAGTGCCTCGAATGAGTGCATTTTGAGATTTAGACTTCTAGCATTGAGTAGCATTACCCTCAGTTTTTGCTTGCCTGTTCCTGTTATGGTGGTGAATTTGTTATTTGAACCCTGCCTAAAAAAGGCACTATAGGGGCAGCAGGAGCCTTAGCCAGTATCCGGAATCCCAGGGGCGACAGGTGCAGGCCATCTGTGGCAAAGCATTGTGGTCTGTTGACCATGTCATCCCAAGCAGACAGATACTGGATCCCCTTAGAATGACACCAGAAGTTTAGCCAATTGTTGAAGCAATCATTTTGTCCTTGTACTGCAGTATCATTCTGGGAGATGGCAGAATGCTACTCAGGGCTAGGGTCATACCTGCCTGGGCTACAAGATCGGAGAGCTCTTCCATGTCTCTTTTCATGTAGTCCAGGGAGGTACGTCTCAGGTCATTCACACCAACATGGACAATGACAGAGTCATATTTGTACTTGTTGTGGAGTGACCTGAGTGCGTGGGTTATGTAGCAGATCCTGGCACCCGATGGGCAGCTGACAGTAACTTTCTCCTTGTTTAGCCTGGTGAGTGGGACATCAATGTGCCTGACTATAGAGTCACCTATGGCTAGTGTGTTGGATACGTTGTTTTGCCTTATTGGCTGTGGTTGTGTGGCACACTGAGTCTGTGGGTTATGTGTCATTTGGGTTGTGTAGGGGGATGGAGGTTGCTTGCGTTTCTGCTTTGGAGGTCTCTGTTGCTTAGACAGATTATTATTGAGAGCCTCCGTGAATGTTTTTGTGTTACTATGTGTGGATTTTGGTGGTGTAGATTTAGTGAGACTATTTTATGAGTGTGGTGTGATGCAAATGTTTACCTTCTCCTCATGACTGTCATGTTCATTCTTGGTTGGAGAGAGCTTTACCTCCAGTTTGGCAAGATAAGTGCATCTCTCACAGGCTGTAGTGTTGGGTGGTAGGAGGAGGACATATCCCCAGAATACTGAACAGATTCTATGTCATCAGTGCTGTTATACAAATGGTGGATTGATAGATTGACAGGCTTTGTGTAGACTTGCATTTAGTGAGTGACTTCATGACTGACAGTGATCTGTCTCTGACATACCTCTCCACTGGCACACTGTCCACAGCCTGGCTGCATGTTTGCCTATGCTTTGTCTGTTCCCCAGACAGTTGGTGTCCTTGGTAAATCAGTCATGGACTCTGGGGAATGCAGTCAGTAAATACTCATATCTATTGGTATTACTGACTTCATATTCCTCATAAAGGATATGTTACAACAAACCCAGTAAGATCCGCAGCTGTCTCAGTGTATGACAGCAATATGTCCAATCTACCCCTGTATTTGTGCCTCTGTCCCCAAATGATGTCAGGCTTTGTCCAGATGTCAATGAGGCTCAGAAGTATTTAGTATCATTATTTCTTGCCTTCATTTCTGCTACCATACCAGTGATGTAGTAGACCCACAGACATGTCAGGGAAGAGGCCATAGATATGAGTCCTGAGCCTGTACATTCTGAAGTGAACTGTACATGTGAGAAGCCTATGTATGTCTGGCCATTGTTAACAGACTGTTAGGACTGTGTACACATGTCATGTGTACATGTTATTTGGGCTGTGTATGGAGGGGGTGGATGTAAGTGTTATGGCTCCTTTTTTGTCCGACTGTGCATGCTGATCTATTGGTTGTATATGTTTGTAGGGGCAAACCGAGACAAGTCCTGCACTAAGGTGAGGATTCAGATGACACTGAGAATTGGACTGTATATGTGTGCGTGGCAAACAATGATGTATTTGTTGACACAGTCCATATACTCTACTGTTCACTTGACTGGAGGTGTGTGCAACCTTTATGAATATGGAAATACCACCACCTTTGGAGGTTTGGTTCAAGTTCTGCAGCCAAAAGGTGTGAAATGAGTTATAGGCTGGTAGTGTATGGGTGCTTCCTGCTGCCTTTAACCAGGTCTCTGTTACAGCACAGATGCCATTGTTCCCCATTTTAAGGAATACCTCCATTTTCAGATTTAGACTTCTAGGGTGCAGCAGCATGACCCTCTGATTGCATATGTTTATAGCTGTTATATATTTATGTACGTTTATGCATATATATATATATATATATATATATATATATATATATATGTGTGTGTGTGTGTGTATTTATTCACCTTTATATGTGTGTGTGTATGCATATATGTAGATATAAATTTAGATGTCTCTCTCTCTCTCTCTCTCTCTCTCTATATATATATATATATATATATATATATATATATATATAAAATGTATAGATTTGTCCACATATATGCATCTCCATACATATATACATGTATATATAGAGAACCTGACTGATTCTACAGACTCCTTTCCCTACTGTTGAATGACTGCACTAAGTGATATGTTTGAATAATCATCACAATTTTATAGAGATCAGATGGTGTAATGGTACATTCCTTTGACTGCAGTTAAAAGGCTTGTCAGGATGTATTATTTTGTTGCAAGGCAGAACAGTTTCTGCTGGGGATGATGGGATAAGGGCAATATTTAAAAGAGGTCCCTAGTTTCGGCCCATTGACCCCCATTTTGACAGCCTTTGGACAGATTTGTTGCAGTAAGAGGTTCAGAATATGGATATGATGTCCGACTGCACTACATATATATATATATATATATATATATATATATATAGATATATATATATATATATATAGATATAGATATACATAGTCATATATATATGTATATATGTATATATATATATATATATTTATATATATATATATATATATATATGTATATATTTATACATAGATATATTTTGTTTTAGGTACATACAGAGGTATTTATATAATTATGTATTTATTTACTTTTATTTATATATATATATATATATATATATATATATATATATATATATATATATATATATACACACACACACACACACACACACACACACACACACACACACACACACACACACACACACACACACACATATATATATATTTATATAGTTCCCCTTCACAAGATTGAATGAATGGAAGCTCGAAATGCATAAGCTCGAGACCAGAATCTCGAACTTCCATTCACTCGAAATTGTGAATGGGAAGTTTAGGGTTAGAAAAAAAGAGTTCAGTTACCTTTTTGCAGGGGGCTAGGTCCCCCTGCACCCTTGCAGCTGTTATCTAAGAGCTGCGTGACCGCACTATAGTGGAGGACTGGGAAATCTTCCATTTTGTGCTTATGCATATAGCGTGGAATGGGAGATTTCCCTTTCCTTTGCTGTAGTGCGATCTCGGAGTAGGAATATTTAAATGGGGGTGTGGGGGCTGCATAAGAAAGGTGTTTTTTTTTATTTCCCCTTCACATTTTCGAGTTTCTGTAAACTCGAGATTCTGGCTTTCGGGTTATGAATTTCGAGTTTATAGGAATTTGACCGTGTGATGGGGAACTATATATATCATATAAGTGTTTATTTTATATGTATATCTCTCCATATATTATGTATTAATGTTTCCATATACATATGTATGCATCTCCATACACATATACATTTATATGTATGTACAAAATTTGACTAATTTTAACAAACCTTTTCTCTACTGTTGAATGACTCTACTGAGTGATATGTTTGAAAAAACACAAGACATATCTACAGCTCAGATGGCTTAGTGGTAAATTGCTGTGGCTATGGTGTGCAGGATCCTAGGTTCAACACTTGCAACGGCTTATTATTTTGTTGCTGGGAAGACCAAGGGCTGCTGGATACAGAGTGATTAAGGCACTTAAGCAGTTGTAAGTGGGTTTGCGTGGATTTGCGTGGTGGTAAGCAATGCTAACTTCCAGTTAACTCTGCTTACAAACAGCCTTAAAAGTGCTTAATATGTGTAGGCATTGCTTAACACCACACAAACAGGCTTACTACTGCTTACTCCCACTTACCCCCATGCTAATTTCTTTAAAAGAAAAGAAAAAAAAGGTGATAGGAAAGTGTTGAAAAAGGGAGCACAAGGAGGGAGAAATAATTTGAAAGATAGCTAGGGATGTGCAGGATGGGTGTAGGGAAGGTCCATAGCTGTCCTTTTCTTCTACAGCAAAAGCTGTGGATATTTACTGAATTTGTAGGAAAATGTTGACACTCAAAGCCCTGAGAGAGGGGTGAGGACAACAATAATGTGCTGTAAAGCCAATTAGAACAGATTACATGTGTCCAGTGGACACATGTGCGAAATGGACGGCTATGTATTGGGCAAATTTTTTTTTGTGAACAGATTGCCCCCTTTTTTTTAAGGTGAGAGTGGGATGTTGGGGAAGGATAGTAGGTATATTTGGGGAGGTAGGTTGGGTAGGAAGACAAAAAAGACAGACAAGACAGCATACAGGGGCTGGATATGACACATGTGGGGGGTAAACACCTTGGACAGGGAGGGGTGTTTGGTAATTGGAAGCCCATGAGCCCCCAAATAGATACAGTGGGATTGACGTCACCACCCATGGGCAGTCACCACTGCACCTTTACAGCCCCGAAGGTGGCTGTGCTGGGAGCTGAGCAGGAGGGGCAGGTTGACCCTCTAAATGTACCATAGGGCACTCAAGCTGGTGTAGCAGATCTCCCAATTCTTTGTGGAGCTCCCTATGCATCAGATCTTGGACCTGGCTTCAGGTAACAAGATCCTGTCCTCTCCCATGCCCAGTGGGGGATAAGCCCCATCCTCTGAGGTGGTTCCACCTGAAGGTGGTGCAGGACCAGTGGATGAGGAGGTTCTGGGGTGGGTCCCAGATGTGCTGGGGGCCGGGTGCCATGGCCAGATGAGGTGGGAGAGGCAGATCCACTGGGATTGGCCTTCCCAGACGTGCTATGGTGTTGCATTTTTAGAACATATGTTGGTTAGTCATGAAAAACACATTCCAGGATTAGTTATAACAGCATGCATGAGTATTCCCATTAACCGAAAACAACATATTTGGAACATTCACATAGCAAACAGAGCACATGCATATATGGAACCACAGTGGGCATTACACTGGCATGCAGGTTACATTGATAGCAACAGGCCACCACTGATAGTATTTGAATGGGGAATATTAATTGGAAAACATTTCAATATTTGTAGAACAATAGGACACATGTCCCAATGGTATGTTTGGTGAAAAGCCTACTGATTCATTTATGTGTTTAGATTATTGGTGAAGATAAGGTGGGGGAGAGAGAGAAATGTCAATTAACGAATGTAGATTCTTCCAGTGATCACAACTTTAATGAGTATTGCTCTAATCATTATTCTACAAGTATTATTACAACAGCCTATGGCCTTGGGTTGGCCAGTGGTATGTTTGTACACATTGTATAATTACAGCCTTCTTATAGTTACTTTATACCTTTTGTTACCTGGCAGACCTATGGAGGAGATTTCTGTTAACACTACCTGAATGTTTCTACCAGTATTCACATAGCCAGGGTTACATATGTGCACTTATACTGTGTGTGTGTGTGTGTGTGTGTGTGTGTGTGTGTGTGTGTGTGTGTGTGTGTGTGTGTGTGTGTGTATGTGTATGTGTGCTACTGCCATATTCTACCTTGATTTCTATTGGTCACCCTGGTTGTTGGCAGCAGGGACCAGTAGTTGTGACAGTGACACTTCAACATTTCTTTGGGGGAGACTACTTGGTGTATGTACTTATCTTGTTGTCATTTGCAGTCTTGAGGTTGGACCATGGGTGTTGGACACAGTATAACTACAGCCTTCTTATAGCTACTTTATACCTTTTCTTACCTGGCAGACCTGTGGAGGAAATTTCTGTTAACACTACCTGACTGTTTCTACACATATTCACAAAATCTTAAGTGAAATTATGCATACAGCTTATTACCACTTCCAGGATTCAAACCATGCATGTTTGTGCAGAAAATACAACAAAAGTTTTTGTGTTTCATCAGAACAAGCTATTGAGAAACTGCTGTCTATTCCATGAATGTTTTCTGTCTAATTCTCTCTTGACTGTACAATCTGACCTTGTGAATATGACATTCTTATACATACATTCCTATACATACCTTTTGACATAGCACAGTGTGGAAAACAGTGGTTAACACAACATTACTATTCAGACATCAAATCTTGGTGCATGAAACATTTCTTATCAGTTAATCTCATGTCTTACAGAGGCACTAACTTTGTCAGATGAGACTTGATTGTTTAATGCTTTCAAAGCTATAGTTGCTGTGTATAACCTGTACACATTTCAATTAATACAAAACCAAAGTAAACACAACCAGTCCAGGGTTTTGAATTTTATTGACAGGCAGTTACAGTTTTATTTATATATAACCTGTATGAGACCATTACTGTAATATTGTCTGGTTTATTCAGTACAAACCATACCAATTTTTAATACTGCAAGGTGACATTCTACTCATTTATATTTACTTAGTATGAATACTACAAGCTAGATTGTTACTCACCAGCCTCGTGACACAGCCTTAGCAGCATGCTTGCATGGGCTTCCTGGTTCACAGCCTACTCAACTGGAGCTGTAAAGAAGATAGAGAAACATTTATGCATACCTATCCATCACATGCACAGGCTGGAATTTGATAAACAGTTTTTCATATCAATACTTACACACACCTGGGACATTCCTCTGGTGTTCATCTTGGACCCAC
>NC_056726.1:1270714752-1270727252 GCF_019279795.1 Protopterus annectens | reverse complement strand
CGACTGCCAATATTAGCAAAAGTTTCAATTATCAAAATGAACATATTACCACGATTACTGTATATTTTTAGGTCAGCCAATTTATGACTTTCGAAGTCGTTTTTTAAACGGATTCATAAAGAATTGGCTAAATTAATTTGGGAACCAAAGAAAACCAGGATATCTTTTGATAAATTAATGACCCCAAAAAATAGAGGAGGACTGGAATTACCTAAGTTTGAAATGTATTATTTAATTGTAAATTCTAATAGAATTTTAAGAATTGCCAATTATGATATAAATAATACTAAGTGGACACCACCTTGGATAGTTCTGAATTATAAATATATTCTAAAGTTAAATATCAATCCTAAAGCAATACTTTTTTTAGGTAAGGATACATTGAAATTCTATGGGATTATTGAACACATCAAAACAAACATACTCTCTTTACATAATTTATTTCATTTATTAGATTTGGTTCAACATATGATGGTTTTTCAACCCTTTCATAAGAATCCTAATTTAAAATTGAATAATCAACTAATTGATCTCAACAAGTTTCCATTGATAGTTAATCTAACTTTGATTGATATATATAAACATCTTGACAGTTCGGCCAACCAAATAAGACAAGAACTTAACTTACCTAAAAATTATCTGGTTATTCTGAGGCAAATTAGAGAACTCACTATAAGCTATTTTAAAAGTTTTAAACTGGAAGAAGAGGCTATTAATAGATGCTCTTGTTGTGGCAAGCTCTCCAACAGGATCTTAAATATTATCACGACAGCAAATCAATTAATTAAAGAATTTCAATTTCATGATAAAATTTTGTCATCAAACTACTGGGTAGAGAAAATCTTACTGACAGATAGAAGTAATATGTTAAAAGCAATTGACTTGACCATCAAATCTACTTCTCTTCAAAAATTAATATATACCCAGTTGATGATTTGGAACAATGCATATTATACACGTCTTACCCTGCATAAATTTAATCCCAAAAATTCACCAACTTGTCCATACTGTAAGAATCAACCAGCTGATCTTCTTCATATGTTCTGGAGTTGTAAATGTATTTTTAAACTTTGGAATTCCCTTAAGATCCAGCTTCAAAAGGTGGCTTACCAGAGTACAACGTTATCATGGAAATTTATGATTCTGCATATTCCCCCCGAGAGAGATCCCTAAATCACAAATTATTATATATATTAATATTTTTCTATTAATGAAGCTTTAAATAGCTTCAAATTGGTTAGACCCATCTAAAACTTCATGGCAGAACTTTAGAGTTCTAGCGACAAAACATATATTGGCTCATAAATTACTATTAAACCCACAAAATAAAAATGTTAATAATCCAAAAATTTGGGAACAGATTTTTAATATTATACTAGCATAGTATTTTCAACTTGGAAATATTAATAATTATTTATGTGTGTGGAGAGAATTTAGTAATCAACTGTCTATTACTTGCATTTATTCTTATGCTTTTTTATATTTAACTGTATTACATGGAAGCATTCTTGTAAATATTGTATATAGAGTGTGGTTATTAGTGATATTAGTTAATGCTTGATTTGTGAATATATGTTATTTTTGTTCTTATTTGTGTTTGAAAATAATATAACAATAAAGATTTATTATGGAAAAAATATATATGTATGATGATGGAAACAAAGTATACACAAATGTCAAATGATTTAAAATGGTATTTAAAACCAATTTGTCGAAAAAATAAAATAAAATACACTTAGTCATGTAAACAATGTGGCAATTTTCTAAGTTCCAGTGCACTTTTAATTGAACAGTAGTAGTTTAGTCCAGGTTTTCTAAAAGAGTTCAGCTTTAATTGCCACATGAGTTCCTGTTTCTCCAGAATATTCGGGATGTCTCCTTCAAGATCACCCATGTCTAAGCGATCCAGGATCTGGAACTTAAAACTTGTGTGTCTTTTATGAAGAGAAAGGTGTTTGGCTAGTGCATTATTTTTACATCCAGAGCGGATTTCTGTATCTTACATGCAAGTTTTCAGCTTCAATACACACATGGCAGGAGCTCTATAGTCATTTACATACTGAACACAGAACTAAAATGTGCTGCAGAATAAGTGATGTAGCTTAAATAAGTGGACATGCCATGGTATCAGGTAGCTATACTATTTCCACATGTAGAGGTAATGCCATGTAAACTCAGTTTATTTAATTTTATAGAGGCCACTTCAAAGACATCTGTCATAGAAGTAGTCAGTGTGTAGCTGTGAAAGCTTTTATATTCATCCAAAATATCTGATGTTTGATTGATGAACTCCAATTAGAGATGATGGTTTTCCTGTTAGTCCTTTGCTCACATGTATAATTCAAAGCTGGACAGAGTCCGGTTGTTGTAGAGCTCACATAAATCCAGCAACACTTTTTTTTAACTTCTGGCTCTGCTCTTGACCAACCCAGGCTGAATCACCCCCACCACACTTTCCCCGTTTCCTCCATCATATATCATTTTCCTCTCCATCTCTACTCTGTCATTCTTATCTGTCTTCCTTATAACAACTTTATTTCCGCATTATCTGACTCTTCTGAAAGCCAAACTACTTCCCAGTCTTTCCTACATGTGTGCATTAACACGTCAGTAGTTTTACTACATTTCAGATGTCTACTTTTACTTGACTGCACATCCTGAGTTTTTTATTGTATGGATAGGCAGGCATTCCTTTTAACATCTCATATCCATTTCCATTATTTCAAACTCACCATTCATGCAGAAAATGTTTTTTGCTTCGGTATAATATTTGTAATGTAAATGTTTTATTACTGTATATTGTTGAAAGTATCGTCAATATACATTTGTATTGCAGTATGTCTCTTGTAATAGTTTTGTAATGTATAATATTTGTAGAATGCTTTTGTGATGTAACCTGAAGCTTTTCTCTTTGGGCCTCCACTGAAAATAGATACCCTGTTGGACAGTTGGCCTTTCCTGGTAAACAAACAATAATAAATAAATAAATAATAAAAATCTTTTTATTTAAATACTTAGAAAACACATTAAACAAACAATAAATAAATAAATCAATACGAATCTTGTTATTTAAATACTTAGAAAACACATAAAGATACTGGATAGATGATGCAAACTGGATGAAGAAATCATTTCTGGCTATATCACAAATAGTGCTAGCAGTCAGGGCCTGTCATGAAGGAAAAGAAGAAGAGACAAAGAGAGAGAACAAAAGAGGTGGGGATAGGAGACTAAACGTGCAAGGAAAGAACATGGAAGCAAAGAAGGTGAGGAATCAGATGTTCACGCAAGAGATGTAGGTCAGCTGATTCAAAAATTAGTGTGTGAATAGTGATAAAGTAAAAACAAAGATTTCAAACTGGGTACACCACTCTCCAGCCAGCCCTCAGGCACAGTGCTTTATTCCCCTTAATATTATGGCTCCAAGGTAACATTATTCTTTGGTGTAGGAGGCTTCTCCACTGCAGTGACCTCTAGGATGCTGCTTCCACCAATTATATATTATCACATAAATGGCTGTCATACAAAGTGATGACTTCCTGGGCCAATAATCTTTTGGGCAGGGTCTTTTACTGTTTTTTTTAGGTAACATTGAGGGCAGCTAGCAGTGTGGTCCTTTTTTGTTGTAGGTAATAGAAATGTCTACATTATAGTGGATACAGGACATTTCTCCTGGTATGGGAAAATGACAGCTGATGAAAAATTCTGAGCATTGTTATAAGCAGGCAGGGTCAGTACAGATCGTTACAGATTTTTTGGTAGCAGTAGATCTGAAGCAAAAAGTTCAACAAATGGAACAGAAAAAAGTGCTGGTGGTGTGTGTGTGTGTGTGTGTGTGTGTGTGTGTGTGTGTGTGTGTGTGTGTGTGTGTGTAGGGTGTACTGATGAACACAAAGCACAGATGATCCAAAAGGAGTGAGACAAGATGGGGCACACTACTTTTTATTATGTATTATTTTGACAAATCTTAAAATAACATTTTTGAAAGATTACTTACTCATTTTGGCAGCATCTTAGTATGTCAGAGGTTGCTTTTTTATAATGTATGTTAGTGTAACATTATGTTACACGAAGAAGAGAAAAAAAGTGCCACATTTTTATAAAATGTCCCTTTTCTTTGAGTTTGTGTAGCCTCAGGCTATATACTATGGTGGAACCCACCCTTCATTGGGTATAAGGGGCATAGTATATATACAGTGGGGTGGAACTCACCCTTCATTGAGTATAAGGGTCAGACTATATATACACTGTGGTGGAACCCACCCTTCATTGGGTATAAGAGTCAAACTATATATATATATATATATATATATATATATATATATATATATATATATATATATATATATACACTGTTACACTGTGATGGAGCCCGCCCTTCATTGGATATAAGGGTCAGATTATATATACACTGTGGTGGAACCTGCCCTTAATTGAAGAAGGGTCAGACTAGGTGGAGCTCACCCTTCAATGGCTATAAGGGTCAGATTATATACAATGTGGTGAAGCCCACCTGGGTATAAGGGTTAGACTGTATATACACTGTGGTGAAGTCTGCCCTTCATTGTGTATAAGGGTCAGACTATATATAAACTGTGGTGTAGCCTTTCCTTCATTGGGCATAAGGGCTACTTTCTCCTTGCAAATCACTTTTACTGTGTTGCTTGCGGTTTTTTGTAATATGAGTATCTGATTTTACAATTTCAGAAGTTTTAAATATTTCACTTTACTGTGCTTTGCATCTTACCTAAGAAGGATGTGATGTTCCCTTATAGACCTGAAAAGGTGATGCGACCATACTTTAGCAACTCAATAAAGAAACAAGATTTGGCGGGGTACTTTATTTCCTTAGGAAGGGCACATTCAGCATAAATATGAGTGGGTATTTCCTTTACATAGGGAACCTGTAACACCTCACCTACAGTATGTCTATTTCTGCAGCAGGTATTCCCAGAATGCCACAGAGAAGAAGTGCCTAGGGGGAAGGAAATAAAATTATCCAAGAGCTTACCTGAGGAGGGCTATAAGAAGAATATTAAAGCACATACGTAGTGAACCTATATAGGTAAAGAGACAAAGGGGTGTTCCAGAGCAGGACAGCATGCAATGAAGGTATATGATTCAAATTTCAGGAATGATAAGAGATAAACTATCCTTGCATGTGAGCAATTAATGCAGTGAAAGTATGCAATATTCTGTTATGCCGTATCTCAAACCAATATGGCATGCACCATACCTCTTGACTGTCTAGAAGTATGTAGAATGCCCATGATTTTGCCTCATATTTTTGCCCTTTGACTTGTAAATTTCTGATTTCCTGATACATCATTGAGGATTACAGCCAGCCAATAATAACAGATATTAGAGTTTAATATGTCTTATTGTTCAGAAAATGTATGTTGATGTAAGATCATAGGATCATAGCAGATTACTAGGCTATTGACCTGGAGGTCATTTCAAGCCTAGCTGTTTCATCCCAATGTAATGCCATAGAAATGTTAGTTAATACTGAAGATTGCATCTAGTAATGACTGCCCATGTCCAGGAGGGTTGTGGGCATTATTACAGGTAAGAATTTACAGTGCACCATTCACTCGTCCAGGTTTCTTTTGAACAGTGTCATAGAGGTGCTCTGTTTCACAAGAACAGGCAGCCTATTCCAAAGATATAGGTCACTGCGAGATAAATCTGTCTCTCCAGCATGTTCTATTTAAGTTGCGGGCCATATTTATGTCCTTGGAATGGGTGGCCCTAGTCCCATCTGATTTGCAGATATGCAGCAAGTTCATTAGTTTGGGTATGAGATTGCTCTGTAAACCAGGAATAAGTCTCCCCTAAGAAGTCTATATGACACAGAGTAAAGTGACAGGGACTTTAGTCGGTCTGTGTATAGCACATGCTGGAGTCCCTTGACCTTCTTTGTTAGAAATCTCTGAGGTCTCTCCAATTGCTGCAGGTGCTTTGTACTTTATATTCTGAACAGGGCATTATACTGAATTATAGGCCAGATTAATGCCGAGTATAGAGGGATTATAACCTATTTTGCTCTCGAGGTGATGCCTTTACTAATCAAGTGTGCTATGTAGAAAACCTTCCTTGCTACATTAGACACATGGTGGTCGAAGTTACGGTTGCGGTCAACTTGTGAACCCAAGTCCCTTACCACTTCATGGGTACTTAGGGTATTGTTGTTGATTTGATAGTGTGAAGGGACATTGTGTTGAAGGGAATGATGATGCATTTCTTTGCATTCATTTTGAGACCATGACTAAGGCACCAGTTGTTGGTCTGTGTAAGACCCTCATGGAGTATACTAACATTGTTTGGTGATTCAATAATTGCACCCAGTTTGCAGTCGTCTGCAAACATGGTCAGCCACAACCCCTTAATTTTGACCTATACTTCTGAGAAGTGTATACCAAACAGTAGGGGGCCCACAACTGAACCCTGTGGCATCCTGATGGTAACAAGTCTGCTGGTTGATGTGGAGTCACACACTTTGATAGCGTGTGTCTGGTTTGTGAGCAATTTAGCAACCTATCTTACAATAAAGGGTTTTACGTTTAGTTTGCTAAGTTTATTGGTAATGCCTGAGTGTGGGATTGTGTCAAAAGCCTTTGCCAATTGGGTTGGGAGGGTGGCGTAATGGTTAAGGTGCTTGCCTTACAAACACAAGGTGCAGGGTTTGTGTCTCACAGGGGATAATTGGCTAGGCTTAAAATGGCTCGCAAGGGCAGTTAGCTTAGTACTAATCTATGAACCTATGAATCTATAAGTCAAAGTATGCTGTGTACACAGATTTGCCCCCATCAATGGCCCTGGTTACATTTTTGAAAAAATCCACAAGATATAACAGGCAGGATCTGCCCTTGCCCCTTGACAAAGTCTAATTGGGTAGGATCCAGTGTTTGGAGATCACCTATGTCTTTATGAGATTCTAATGATATATTCCATGACCTTACAGATGAGGCTGGTCAGGCTTATGACTCTATAATTCCCTGGGTCTGTTGCTAGGCCACTTTTGTAGAAGGGAATAACTATTGCTGTTCTCCATTCTGCATTACTAAAACCTGTGGTTAGACTATGATTGAAAAGGGTAGTTAATGGTGATACTAGTTCATGTTTTAGCCTGATTTGAAGACAGCCTTGGATGCTGTCTGGTCCCATAGAGGCTGTGTTTTTGCCTTGGACAAGACATTGATGAGTTGTTCCTTAGATATGTAGGGTGAGGGTGAGTTTGGGGCAAGGTCTGTGATAGATTTTGGGGGATGGGGGTGAAATTTTCACCAAACATTTCCACTAGCAGGTTTACTGTCTCTGTGGGTCGGTGTGTGTGATACCATTGGTCATTAGTTCTGCACATGCTTGGGTTGTTCTTTTAACTTTTTTATTTAAATAATATAGTAATATTTAAAAACTAACCCTCATTTATGTCCTTTGTTACCTGGTCATTTATGGCTTTGTCCAGAATTCATGAGCAAACAATTTGGCATGAGCAAAGTTAAATGTGGAAAATGCACTACATTATGTATGTTGTATTGCCTGGTAATCAAGTGTTTCATCACTACTTCTTTTATGCTCCCTCAGGACCTTGCCCAGTGTTCCTCGGTTTTCACCTAACTGACCCATTCCTTCCAGCAGAACAACAGCCAAGTATTCCATGGCTAGGTGAGGCCCCTATGTCCCATTTTCTAGTGCCAGGGATTCCCCATCAGCCCTCCATTCCCCAGTCAGAGTTGGTAGTAGGGAGATGACTGGATTGCTGGTTGTGGGAGGTGGCCTACCCAGTTCCTTTTGTAAACCCCCCCTTCCCACCTATTTGGCTTCTTCGAGCTTCCAGGTTCTATCTACTGAGGGGAAGCATGCTTTTGCAAAAGCTTTTTTCCTTGGTTATATAATGCATATGCATTATGGTAGAATGAGCTTGGCTGGCTCTGAACTCCACTGGGTCAACACTTGATGCTGTCATTAAGTGTCATCTGTGTGGTAGGCCAGAACTACCTCCTTTCCCCCATTGTGGGTGAGCCAGCAGTGGTTACTTATTCCCATCCTCCCTGGACAGCTCTTCCAGGCACCTGAGCTGCTAGCCATACTTGGGATGTCTGTACTGCACTCAGGGCTTTATTCCTCTACCTCACAGAGCTGGCTACCGTTTCATCAATATTTGGAAAACATAACAGAATACTAGCTGCAGTAAAGAAGGGAATCTGGTATCTAAATACAATAGAGCTTTCATAATATATTGAAAAGACAACAATACAACTTTAAGGAAGGAACGTGCAGCTGATAAATACTTAAGCATTCTGAATGGTTTGAACAAAGTGTAAAGGGGCCTGTGATCGTGTCTCACAAAAGGACAAACTTCTATGTTATGATGTGTTATGGCTTTGCATCTAAGCAGCTATAATGAAACACTGTTGCCTTTGGTATGTTATTAATCTAAAAATATGTAGAACTGCAGTGCTGTATTCACAATTGCTTGGAATTATGCCCCAAACATTTAACAAAGGTTGTACAAATCTGCTAGAATACTGAAATAAGGCAGGGAAACAGAGAGGCACACTGTTGTATGAAATGCATTTTTTATTCCATATTCTATAAAAAGGCAATACAAATAAATACTGTATGGCTAAGTTACAACAAAACTCCAAAACAGAAATAAATTAAATAAATAATAAAAAAGAAAGTACCATCATAAATACTTGTTTTAAATTATAAATAAATAAACACAAATGTCTAAAAAGTATAAAACAGGTGGATTTTGCAGCATTTGACATCCTTTTATAAGTACATTCAGAACAGAAGATGGAGCCAGACCAAATTCAGATGCTACCCAAAGGGACAGATTGCATCCCTCAGAGAAAATATAACATAAACAATATGAAAGTGAAATGTGCAGTAATAAGGCACAGCAATGGGACCCCTCACACACATGCCCACCTAACACAGACTTCACATGCTTCCATGTTAAAGCTGTCAGTTCTTTACCTATGAGTAGCTCTGCACTAACTATGGCAAAATGTAAGGTAGGCCACTATTTTACATCCGACTTAATTATGTAGTAGGTGCCGTGGAAAGACACATCAAAGCGAATCCAAACTTTGGTGTTAATTAAGAGTGTAAAAAGGTCATGCAGCTAACTGTGAGTGATATACTATATGAATGATGCATACATAAAGTTTTGAGTTTAATCTCATCAGTGTTTTACACTTTGCAGTACCCACCCACACAGTAACAGCCTGAGAATAAGCAAGGTTTATCCCTTATGACAGGAGTTCACTTTTCACAGATATCGACTGCAATATAGAAGACAAAGCATTCTGTCTACATGCCTAATGAACATATAAGGGGACACAGCAATGAGGGATGTTCACACCTAATGCTTCATCAGTAATAAGTTAACTAGTGTTGGATATAGTTAACTTATGTAGTAGGTGTATATTTATAAGTAAGTATATTTATGCCATTAAACTGGCAATCTTATTTCCCTTGTGTCTGTCAGACTAAAAGGAAATCCAAAGCATCTTGTCCCACAGTACACCTGGTTTGGGCAATAAAAACATCACTGAAAGTGTAAGCATCTGACTGTAGGGCAGGCTACATTTTGATCTGGCTTTAACTTGCTTTATTTCTGTTTACTTTATACAAGTAACATACACTGAGAACATTATCTGTAACAATTTCCAGTGATATGCTCACTAAAACATGCAACACACTCCACAAAGACAGATGGAATGGCTTTCAAGATTTGGTCTGAGAAATGGCACATTTCAACAATCCCATCAGTTAATTAAGAACAACAGGCATTTGTTCAGATTTATAACTTTTGGATGCAAGACTATGCTTAAAAGGGCCCTAGTGGTCGTTAGCCTAGTACACACCTATGAACCTATATGTGGCATATGGAATGTTCTTTTCACTTTTTATTAGTATTATTTACTATAATTATTTCATTCATATCCTTGTTATTGTGATCTGTCAGGGTCTGGATGGCATGCAAGTACCTCTCATCCAAAAGAATGACTTTCTTGCCTTTCTTTGTCTGCCTAATATTTCCAGTGATGCAGCACTCAGATATGTAAATGTTAACCTATTATACACAAAAATGTATTATACTCTTTCCTTTTACTCCAGTGATAATGTTTGCAGTACTGTGGAATATAATTTGATTTTTCTGGCTTTAGTCTCATGTAAAACAGTTTCAGAAAAAAAAATAAATCATAAACACTTAGCAAATTATATTGAGGATATTATAAGTCTGAAGTAAAGATTAGCCAAAGATTATGTCTGTTTCTTAGGTATGGTTATTCAATCTCTGATAGCTATTTTTAGTTTGATAGTTTTACAGCTATGTACCTGCAAGTTTGCGCATCTGCTTAAAACACTAGACATTACTGAAGGGGAATTGGTTATGACTATCTAATTACTCTTTTTGCAACAGCAATTAGTATGTCAGGGTCCCCTATCAGAAGTGTAAGACATACTAGTGTTGCTCTCAACACTTCCACAAATAAATTACAATTGAAATGGGAAAAAAACAACATATTGCAAAACTTGCCTTTATACCTTTTAAACTTTTCTTTTGTGCCCTTCACGTTACCACTAATTTCAAGATTTGTGCACCTCAAAGAATTCTGACTGAGACTTTGCATATATTCTGTCATTTGCACGTTTTAATTTTGCAATTCCAATGATTGCAGCTATAGTCCTCTCACTTTTAAATGGCATCTGCACTACATGATATCCCTAACTCACTGTGCAAATCAACTCAGTGGACTTGAAGTGAGGATAAGGCCATATCAGTAAGGGTGTTGTTTAGCTCAGAGGAAAGCTGTTCTACCTGGAATCTGTTTTTCATGTGAAAGTAGCAGCTGAAAGTGGTCTAGCCACTCCCTAGACATATGACATTACTCTTATGCACTGACATTTACATTTATTCACAAACTACCTATTGGGTGCTTAGCTGGTATAGCTAAATGCATATGAGCCAGAAATGTACAGATTTACAAATTATTCCCAGCACTACTGCTGGAGCTTACAGTTTGTCTGATGAATAGGAGAGCTCAGAGCTTCATCTTATTATCAGTCTTAAATATGTTGCTACTCTTCCCAACCTTTTTTTCATTTTGTCACATAACTTTGAGATGCTGCTCATTCATCACTCCCTTGCTTAAGTGACACTTCTTTTATCTGGAATACTAGCTTTCTTTTGCATTACTTCTTTAATCCTGCTCATTTCCTGTGCTCACAGCAAAGGCAAGGAAAAGATAAATTGATTCTTTTTGGTCTCTTGACTTTTTTGGACAGTACTGACAAGTTTTGAATACTAAATTGTTCTCATATAGGAGACATTACTTGAGTATTTAAAGAACATAATGCTCCAACTCCTAATACTACAGGAAATAATGAGCATCATGTTTACTGAAAAAAAATAGAAAGGGTACTACTGATGATTTTCAACTACTTAACAGTGACGATTCTGCACTCCACATTTCCTATGAAATCCGCTGCTTGAAATCCAGTATTGCACAAGATAATGGAATGTATACATCAAGCCTCACACCCACAAAGGAAAGCCAAGTGGCTCGTTTTAAAGTAAACTGGTGTGATAGTAAAGTGAATCAGAAAGCAGGTGATTGTTCAGGCTTTTCGCTCTTGTTTTCGAGCTGACAGTGTACTGCAGCTCTATACTTATCTATATGAAAGTTCCAGGAAGCCTCCAGACAAATGTATACCTTTGGGTCATAAAGCAACGTTAAATAAATTAATGATGGAAGAACTCCGATGTGCATGATTAGCATTATTGAGACATTTAAAGTGTAGCTGTATGGCTACTATGCTTTGGAACTGCTATTTCAGTCAAGCATTTATACCAAACTCTTTCAGAGACTATACAAGAGCTATATATTAAGGTCCAGTACTGCAAACTTGCAAACAGAATACTGATTTTCCAAAGTACAACAGTCTAAAATTGTTGTCAGATGCTGGTTCCTTAATTCTGCATTCAGGAACAGTCATTATATTAGGCACTTTTTTATTGCATAGGCAATATCTTCACTCATGACAAGGGATGGCCAGAATGAAAAAAAAAACAAAAAACAAACAAACAAATGACCCTAGTTAAGGAAAATATTTAAAGATGGTCACGTTTCATCTACTCATGCAGCTTCATATGGATCTTCTGCAAATGCACTGTATTAATAATTCATGGAGTAATCCTTGAGCCAATTTCTGCTTCTTCATCTTCTGACCAGATGCCACACTTCGGAATGCTCAAAGATATTTCATAATTTACACGAATTGCATAGATTCAAACAAGTCTCTCTGCAGTGCTTTTTGACTTCTGCCCTTTTTTGTTGCTCACCTGTGTCTTTTTTCTCACAGTGCCATAACTAAACATGGAATGTTTTATGTAGATTTATGTAACAGTAACGCAGAGACAGGTCTGAGGCTGTTCATCTCCAGTAAACATGTAAAAAGAAAGATTTTGACATTATAAG
>NC_056726.1:1270694752-1270709752 GCF_019279795.1 Protopterus annectens | reverse complement strand
AATATTTCTTTTGGTTTTGCTGATGTGTTTTTTATAACTGTTTCCTTCACTAACTTTTTGTCAAAATAACTTTGTAAATTAATTGTTCATATCACAGGACATTGCTGATAAAATGCATTTAATAAATAAACTGGCACATACGCACTTAGCTTACTAACAATGGAAAATTAAAAATAAATGAAAACTACGTGAGCAACATGAATTTATTGACTGATAGATTTGTGCATGTGCATTTCCTGGTGTTTTCCCCACTTACATTCTTTAGCTGTACTACACTTGTTACCATCACAGTCTTCATATGTTTCATCCAGCTACAACATCTGTTTGCATGCCTGCTGTTTTGTAAAATAAAAAAACATAAAAATTAGAAAAAAAAGATACCAAAGGATAAACTACTCACCATGTTTTCCATGTTGTTGGCAAGGGTCTCAGTTCGAATATGAATTAGATGAAAGCCATTACTCAAAGGTGACTTCACAATATGTGCAGCTTTCTTTAACCAATCCAAATGATTCTTGTAGGAATGAAGGTCTGACCTCAGTTTTTGAAGACCACTTGTAACCTATGCAGAGGAGACACGGGAGATTAGTTATGGGAAATGAGCATTACCTTAATTTGTTTCTGTCATCATCCAAAGCAGTGAAATTTTTCAGAAATAAATGGGAGCCCTTATCAGGATGTAAATACATAGAAGAGCATATACTTAATGCACTGTAACAATGCATGGTAAAGAAAAAAAGCAAATAAGACTGAAGGATGGGAATTAAGCTACAGTGCGCAAAGTGTGTGTTTAGTCGATCGCTTTGCCCACTCACTTGCCTGGCTTGTCAATCCCAAACCACTCCATCTCCAGCCAACGTTCTTTCCACCAGTGCCTCGGGGCTTACTAATCATTTTCTTTCTGTGTATTTTTTACTGAACTCTCCTTTTGTCTATTGTTTTAGCTTATTTTTCTTCTTGTGTTCAAACAGTGCTGCAACTCAGCTTATGTATGTGATACTGACAGTTAGAAACCCAGCACTTCATTACAGCATAATTATACATAATTATACATTTAGAGGTCATCCTCTAAATTTATTTCCCCCACTGTCACTCTCTCTTTCTCTATCCTGATTTTTTTTTCTTATCTTTCTTTACCTATATCGTTCACGCCTTTCTTATGCAAATTTGTCACTGTCATTAGTTAAAACATATTAAAAAAATATTCTACATCCCAGTTTAACTGATTGGGCTGTACTTTCATATACCCTTTTCCTCAACCCCTTACATTTTTATACTTTGTTCACATTTCTTACCTTATCTTTGAAAGTTATACAAGCATACAGAAACAACTAAAGAAGATTCAGAAAAAATAATTAGCATAGGATGGCTTACAGGTCTAGAAATATTATTATCTAACCATGACATCAACAATAAGCTGTCCCTGTGCAAGTTAAGATACAACAGTCACTGGTTTCTATTGGTCAAACCTTTGCAACTTCCTTTGCTGCCCACTCAGTCATGTAAAATATTCATGACACATGCAAGAGGGAATGTGTCAGCAAAGTGCAGGAAAAACTACTGATGACGAATTTCAAGAGCTCACTGGCAGGGTAAGACATGAAGGCTGGCCTCTAAACATTTGTAGATGTCACTCCACAGAAGAGTGTTAACACCACACTGAATTCCCTAACCCTGGCTTATGAAATCAGTTGTAATATCGGCTTTGACACTTGTCACATTCAACCAATCCTATTGCTTGTGTCACTAAGTATTATAAGCCACTGTAGAGCAAGTATTCATAAGAAACTATGAAAATGGATGCACATTGAGACATAGGGTAAACTACTGTTAATGTTCACATCACAGATTTCTGTTGGAGAAATATCCTAGACTTGGAGCTTGGGCAGCCGTGGTGGTGCAGCAGTTAGCATTGCCTCCTCACAGCAGGAGTTTCTCCGGTTCGATGCTTGGCTGGGGTGCCTTCTGTGTGAAGTCTGCATGTCCTCCCTGTAGTCGTATGGGTTTTCTACGGGTGCTCCGGTTTCCTCCCACATCCCAAAGACATGCTGTAGGTGGATTTGGATACTCTAAATTGGCCCTAGGTGTGAGTGTGTGCACTTGTATGCCTTCTGTGGAAGGTTGGGTGCTGGGCTGGCAACTCAACATGGTAAAAAGCTCCACTGCCAATCATGAGCGGACAGGTGATCTGCTGTGGTGACCCCTAACTGGGAAAAGCCAAAAGAAGAAGAAGAATAAGAAGATCCTAGACTTGGAGCTTAATTAAAGTGATCTTATAAATGACATTTAGCCTTGCAATATGGCTATCAGACTGTGTGCACATCAACTATTTTCACTCTAATAACCTCCTTTGGCTCAGCTTTAGCTCTCAGTGACACATCCCTTTCCTAGATTCTTACACAATGTTCATAGAAGGTTACTAGGCCAAGGACCTAGAGTCCTTACAAGCCTAGCCAAATTTATCTTAAGTTGTCACAATTGTCAGTGGTTAGGTGAGTGAAGTTCACAGAGGTAAGGGTCTATGGTAGTTAATACCGACTTGTCTGTTCAGGATGGACATGGGTGCCACCCCAGGACTGAATTTGCGGTCATCCATGCATTGATAAAGAGAATAATCTGGATTTGAACCCTAGCTCACCTGTGGTCTAACCAGGAGCTCACTGCTCATACAAACTGTGCCACACAGAATGTGCTGTGGACATGGTTGAATCCAGTGAGGACTTGTGATTACTGTTTTACAACTGTTTTTCTTCAGTCTTTCCATTCTGTCTTTTTTGTATGATTCTCAGTTCCTTTGACACCTTTCTTCCACATCTTCTGCCAGCCATACAAAAGTTCTGGTGCATGTCAAAGACAGGGTTACTGGTTACACTCTATTTTTCATAGGAATAGCAGAAAACTATTGGTACATGGCCTAGGCAGTAGCTGTATTAGGTCAGCTGAGGTGAAAGAATAATCTTTTAGCATGTAACAGGAGAAGAAGTGAAATTACTTTCATCCCTCTGACAAAAGCACTTGATATACTATATGGACTACTTTGCTTCTACCTTGAATTATGACTGCCCGAGTCATTTGTACCTTTTACCACAGAATGAGGTCTGTCACTGACTACTAATTCTTACTATCTCCTTTATCCCAGAAACTCCAATCAGTTCTGCATCTGTTACTGAAGTGGTGTTGTTCATCTTGAAGATGATCATACTATCACTGCAGGTTCATATTACATTGTCGAACTTTTAAAAGTTTAAACACCATACGGTCGAACCTGTACATTCGAACTTTCAAAAGTTCGAAAACATAAAAAAATAAAATAAAATAAAAAACAGGAAGAAACCTACCTGACGGTTGTAAGCAGGGGGGCAAGCCCCCCTGCACCCCCCCCCCACACCCCTACTCTTTAAATTTACCAACTCCAAGATTGTACTACAGTGCAGTAAAGGGAAATCTTCCCTTTCTGCACTGAACAGAAATCCCCATTGAAACATTCAAACTTTTCCAATTTTGAACATATGAGTTTGACAATATAACATTTGAACCTGTTATGGTTCAACAACGTAATATATATCCATCACTGCAATCACTGCCCACTGAATCTTTATGAGGCTAAATCAAAGCGGTGGTAGTAAGGGGATGAAGTTAAATTCCAGAAGTATTTGGATCCAAGCAATGGTGCAGGGCCTGCAGAAGACTTGGTGATGTCATCCTTTAGGTTTTTTCCATTGGTTATCTTTTCTAGTCCAACACATGTATAGTAGTGTTAGACATCTGTGTAGACAAAATGCATGCCACACTGTCTAAGAATGGCTTTTGCTTCAATCACTGATTACTGAATGAGTCTATTCTCTATGGTATCCATCATATAGCAGTATAATACTAATTTCCCATGCCCGACAGCAAGATACAGGTTACCCAGAACTTGATTTGGACCTTGGGCGCCTCCCCCAAAGGTGACAGTGTTAAGGAAAGCAATCCCCTTGTCCACTTTATGTTACTATAGGCACTGGGCTTTCTAAGAAAATAAAGTCTTACCCTACAGTAGCATGCATTATAGAACACAGATCATCATGGAAGCATGGTCCCACTTCTATTTATTTTCTAATGAAAAGAAGTAGTTATTTAGCCACTATCTATATTCTTTATACTTATAATCTGCAACCTACCTCTAATGTTGTTATATCGGCTGCACTCCCAGAAAGGACAGGTAGTGTGTCCAGCTTATGTTCACCTTCTGCTGGATATTTGTTTTTCTGTCAAAATAATAAAGAAGAATGTTACTACAGGATTTAGATAAGCCACTTAATATACCAGTTATACAAAACCATCCACGGCTTCACAGAATGCACTGGAAACATAGATCATGCTACATGGATAATAGATGACCAGCAGTGACACTGTCATGGGGGGGCAGTGATACAGTGACTCCATATGGATAATTGTAGGACAGACTGGAGACTGAGGCATACATTGTGCATACCTTATTCATACCACTCACTGGGAGGCAGGCTCATGAAGCATATTATAGCAAAAAAAAAAAGCATGATCTCAGTTCTCAGTAGTGACTCTTAGATCTAGGAAGGGATTCCACGAAAGCAGAAAACAGCTGCAAGTTCAGCATTTCATTGTACATTTATATCCTGCTTGAGCAAACCCCACTTCCAATCTTAATCTGCCCTAAGCCTTTTCATCTGGTCCAGTTTGAAAGCAAACTGGTATCTGCTAATTACTATTACTTACAAAGGAAATGTATTTAGTTATTTATTCATTTTGTCACATATTCTCATTCTCCACATGTTCTTAATTATTTCTGTTTACTACAATATAGAGATTAAATGATTAATTTTCTTAGTACAGTTGATGGAAAAATACTTCTTGGTGCTGAATTTGCAGACTCAGTTTTCATATTAGAAGGAACATGAATTACAAAATACTACAGGCTCTGTTTAATCTTTCTTGGCATAACATTGTGTGAAGGTTTTAGGCTACAAAAGCTAAAAGATGTAGGTCTGAATCCAAAACCTTCTGATGCCATAGTCTGTGGTTTACACTGAATCACTTATCCACCACATGCCTATGGTTCTTCACTCAAAATGGGACATCTTGAAGCCAGAGGGTCTATCCCTTGGGATTTGTCAAAATGTATAACATCATAAAAAGCATAAAGTAATGTGATAAGCAAGAAATAAAAATCCAGAGACTAACGGGATCTCAAAAAAGCAAAAGTATTCAACATTATGTCTAACCTAAGCTCCTTTGTTATTCTGCAATATTACCTGATTAAATTTCATTTGTTTGGCATGGTTCCACTACAGTCTCACATCCAATTAAAGCTCAAAATACTCTTTCATGCTTTTTTCATGGTCACCAGAAACCAAATAAATCCCTCAACTTTACACATAAGAACCTATTATAATTCATTAATTGAATCATACATTCTGTATGCACTTCATGGAGTAACACAGCTAATTTCTCACAATTAGCGTACAACACACATTCAGAAAGTTGACCTGCAAGTTTAAGCAACATACCCTATTAATGACAAAGATTTTGTAAGAATGTCAAGTTTAAAACTGTTCTGGTATTTCAGAAAATCAGTAGTAGATCAGACTAATGAAATAAACCATGTTGAAATTTTATATGAGGTTCGAATTACAAGCTTATTTTTTATAAGTAATAGAAGAGCAGAGCCTTTGCGTTTTTTTGTAGCTTTAATATATGTACTTTTCTGATGTTCTGACAGTTGCCACATGGTTGACCTCACAGCATACTCCTACTACTTTGCAGGATAAAAGAGCCTGTGGATAGGTTTCTCTGATCTTCTGGCATGGACTACCTCTGAGTGGGGCACCCAAAAGCAAGTATCTGCCTTTCTCCCTTTAGAACAAAGGCAGTAGTTACGCAGGTGTGCAGGGGCATGTGATGATTGAATGGTAGTTTATTGTGTAATGACAGAATTAAGCAATTAACTGTGCCACCTGGGAAAACCTTGAGTGTCTGCATTCTGTTGTGCAACATGCAGGCAGCCTTGGCAACAGATATGCTAGCATATCTGTTTTCCCCTTCAAGGGATGTTGAACATTATTGCTGTTGACTTCAGTTCAATAAAACGAAGAGAGGAAGGCTGACAACTGTGCGTGTGTTTCTGCTTGCATGTGAGATTATTTCAGACAGCAGTTGTAGCAAATGTACACTAAATCACATGTGCAGGAAGTACCAAATACTGTATATCAGAACTTAAGTGGGCTCCCGTTACGGAAGGGGAGTAAGTACCAAATACTGTATATCAGAACCTAAGTGGGCTCCCGTTATGGAAGGGGAGTAAGTACCAAATACTGTATATCAGAACTTAAGTGGGCTCCCGTTACGGAAGGAGAGTAAGTACCAAATACTGTATATCAGAACTTAAGTGGGCTCCCGTTACGGAAGGGGAGTAAGTACCAAATACTGTATATCAGAACCTAAGTGGGCTCCCGTTACAGAAGGGGAGTAAGTACCAAATACTGTATATCAGAACCTAAGTGGGCTCCCGTTACAGAAGGGGAGTAAGTACCAAATACTGTATATCAGAACTTAAGTGGGCTCCCGTTACAGAAGGGGAGTAAGTACCAAATACTGTATATCAGAACCTAAGTGGGCTCCCGTTACGGAAGGGGAGTAAGTACCAAATACTGTATATCAGAACTTAAGTGGGCTCCCGTTACGGAAGGGGAGTAAGTACCAAATACTGTATATCAGAACTTAAGTGGGCTCCCGTTACAGAAGGGGAGTAAGTACCAAATACTGTATATCAGAACCTAAGTGGGCTCCCGTTACGGAAGGGGAGTAAGTACCAAATACTGTATATCAGAACTTAAGTGGGCTCCCGTTACGGAAGGGGAGTAAGTACCAAATACTGTATATCAGAACCTAAGTGGGCTCCCGTTACAGAAGGGGAGTAAGTACCAAATACTGTATATCAGAACCTAAGTGGGCTCCCGTTACAGAAGGGGAGTAAGTACCAAATACTGTATATCAGAACCTAAGTGGGCTCCCGTTACGGAAGGGGAGTAAGTACCAAATACTGTATATCAGAACTTAAGTGGGCTCCCATTACAGAAGGGGAGTAAGTACCAAATACTGTATATCAGAACCTAAGTAGGCTCCCATTACAGAAGGGGAGTAAGTACCAAATACTGTATATCAGAACTTAAGTGGGCTCCTGTTACAGAAGGGGAGTAAGTACCAAATACTGTATATCAGAACTTAAGTGGGCTCCCGTTACGGAAGGGGAGTAAGTACCAAATACTGTATATCAGAACCTAAGTGGGCTCCCGTTACAGAAGGGGAGTAAGTACCAAATACTGTATATCAGAACCTAAGTGGGCTCCCGTTACGGAAGGGGAGTAAGTACCAAATACTGTATATCAGAACTTAAGTGGGCTCCCGTTACGGAAGGGGAGTAAGTACCAAATACTGTATATCAGAACCTAAGTGGGCTCCCGTTACAGAAGGGGAGTAAGTACCAAATACTGTATATCAGAACCTAAGTGGGCTCCCGTTACAGAAGGGGAGTAAGTACCAAATACTGTATATCAGAACCTAAGTGGGCTCCCGTTACAGAAGGGGAGTAAGTACCAAATACTGTATATCAGAACCTAAGTGGGCTCCCGTTACAGAAGGGGAGTAAGTACCAAATACTGTATATCAGAACTTAAGTGGGCTCCCGTTACGGAAGGGGAGTAATGTCAGCTTTTTATAATAAAAAGAGGATTAAGGTTAGCAACTACTACTAAGTTTCAACCTGTAATCTTGTGCTCGATTATTTCCATTTCCGCATGCAAACTGAGTGAAACTGAACAACTCACTTAATCAAACAGTGCTCCCAGGCAGCTAGTGAAAACAAATTTTGCATCTCATGAACTTCAAAAAAGTTATTGAATTAAAGACTGTGCTTGGTCTAATATCCTAACAAAGTTTATAATCACTGTGATGCCCTGAATGAATTACGCTTATTCTTCTGTGATGTGCACTAAACAAAGAGATCACATAGCTGTAGAGAATCCCTCTGAACTTACATACAAAGTACAGGACAACAGTGTCACTTTTACTAAAAACAGAAAGTGTTATATAGAGTACTGCAGTTTACAGTATTGCTGACTTTCCTATGTTTGTATGACTGTGAAGTTGCTAAATATGGGGCTATAGGGAAGTTAAAGCTCCCCATGTGAGAGGGGTGCAAGGAGGCATATCTTGCAAAAGATTCTGGTTTACTAGTTTTTGCTCAGTTTTTGCAATTACTTTGCTTTGTTTTTTTATGTTTGATGCATTTGATGCACCAGTTTCTCTGTTCTCATTTTTACTTGCTTGCATTTGCATTTATTTAGTCTAGTAGTCTTCCTTATATACAGATGATCTGCTGTGGCGACCCCTAACCGGGAAAAAGCCGAAAGAAGAAGAAGTCTTCCTTATGTGAAATCCTACAAAAAAAAAACAAATAAAGAAATAACTATATATATATATATATATATATATATATATATATATATATATATATAGGTTCCATTCAGAAGCTGAAAATACTGAAATCTCGAATTTCAGTATTTCGAGCCCAAGAAGCCGAATCCACATAATAGCAAAAGTTTAGAAGCGCGAAATTCAAAACCTCGAATACCGAAGGGTTTTGAATTTCACACTTCTAAAGTTTTGCTATGGTTATGTATTCAGATAAGTGTGTGTGTGTGTGTGTGTGTGTGTGTGTGTGTGTGTGTGTGTGTGTGTGTGTGTGTGTGTGTGTTAAGAGGTTTGGGTAGCGGCTGTGGTGTGTGTCAGTGTATTTTGTTGCTGTGATGTGTGTGTGTGTGTGTGTGTGAAGAGAAATTAGCTTGTGTGGTGGTGTTTTGTGTGTGGTTGTATGTAGTGCGACCTTGGAGTGAGAATAATTAAGTAGGGGGAAGGGTGCAGGGGGACTTACCCCCTGCTTTCATGTAGTAGAGAGATTGTGTGTGTTTCTGTGGTGGATGGTGTGTGTGTGTGTGTGTGTGTGTGTGTGTGTGTGTGTGTGTGTGTAGTAAAACCATGAAATTCAAAATGTTCGGTATTCGAGGTTTTGAATTTCGCGGTTTTTAGTTTTCATTGTTTTGTGGATTCCACTTCTTGGGCTCGAGATATTGAAATTTGAGATTTCCGTATTTTGAGCTTCTGAAGTGAATCCATATATACACACACACACACACACACACATATATATATATATATATATATATATATATATATATATATATATATATATATATATGTATATATATATATATATATATATATATATAGATAGATAGATTGTAATCAGAAATAAAAAGGTAATAAGTTATGTTATGACAAAACCCTATGCATTTAGAAATCATTTATAGTATATCTTTGTGTCATTAGCTATTCACTATGCTGATATTTAAAACTGTGCATTAATACATTACATTTAAAGTATGGTATTACATGTGTGTGTTATGTATCATTGTGCCATTTCCCTTGCTTGTGGCTGCAATGCATTGTTTCTTTTTATTCATTTGTTAATTAGTCTGGCCACTAGGCACAAATCCTTTTTTTTTTTTTTGCAGCTGCAGTCTACTCTCTGACTAAGGTAGAGAATGACAGAATCAAACTGAAGACTACAGGACTGAACTTTTTTATTTCATTTACTCATTTTTTGATGACCTGGTTAGTCCCACTAGGCTGAAAATCGCTGACCAGTGCATCGGGCAGATTCTCTGCTCTTTTTAACAAGTGCTTTAGGATCTTTTGCACCCAACTGAGCTACCATCCACTCAGACATATGGGCTGTTAATTTAGCATCTCATCTGAAGGATGATGTACTCCCCTATGCTGCATCTCAGTATCAGCAATCCATCTACCTGGTGAAGGAATCAAATCCACAGCCTTCTGCACCAAAGGCAAGAGCGTTGCTGCCTGTTGCACCACTGACATTGACAAACATCTTGCTTGTAGCTCATTGATTTAACTCTTTAAGCTAGTCCAACAGATCACTGTATTTGGGTATTAGGAATAAATTTAAAACGAACACTTTAAGTGCTAGCTCTAGTGGTGTAGAGAGATAGCCCCGGAGACCTCACTTTGAGTAATGGCTCAATTGACTGATGGAGCTGCCATTGAAGATGGGTCTTTTCATCCTGAGGGCAAGGCCAAGCAAAATGTGGAATGTTGGGATCCCTTGGAAGAGGGACAATAACACAGACTGCACCATTAAGGCGGATGCTTGGCTCACCAACCTTTATTTGGTTATAGTATTTGTAGCTGGTCTGTGTAAGCATGTACCTGTCTGGGGAATGCATTGCAGCCATCTGCTGCAATTAATATCTCATATACTCCAAAATAATGTGGGTTTAGAGCCATAAGAAATTCCCCCAAAGCTGAGATAACAGCGGAGGCACAAGCAATCATTATGGCTGACTGAATGTCGATCCCTCTTGATGGTGCTCACCCGTGTAGTTCTAGGTGGGCCCCCACCACAAGAGAATGAACTGGCTCAAGTCTATTATTGTACCCTCCAGCTTTCAACAATGTTCCTAGTTAAGGGCAGTGCTTCTCTATCTTTGCTGAGAACAACATGACCAGTATCCCACATCCCTCTTCTGAGTCACTGGATGGTTTTCCAGAACTTTGTTGAGGCTATCCAAAGTCTTCATATATTCATCAAGTTATCAAGCTCCATCCATATCTGGACCTCCACTTTAGTTGTTATCAACACTTCTTTTTTTTCTGACTTGTTTGTACCACTCAAGTCAAATTTGGGATGTCCCCTGCTAGTAGTGCATGAAACACTTGTTTCTTTAGCCTGACAAATTCCCACACTACCTGTGTCCAATAGTGGGCAGGAAAGTTACTGGCATGATAGGCAGTAACCACCTTTTGACCACATCTCCCTGCCACTGTCCATACTTCTAGGGTCTTGAGAAGGGTCTACTTAACCCATGTCCCAGGATTGCCAAGTATAAGGTAAAGGTTTCCCAGGATACCTTCACTACATATTTGGATTTAATGGAGCTGTCCAGCTGCTGACTCCTCTATGTAACCTAAATCACCACCATATAGTGATCAGTTGAGATCTCAGCATTTCAGTGCCCTGAATGTATGGCGTCAGGCCTAGTAACATGACTACAAAGATAATCTTTGACTTTTGAGCAAAGATTCTCTACTACTAGGTACAGTATCAAAAATAGAGACTGGAAGAAAGTTCCAGCTATAAAAGGATCGCATTATTCAGATCCCTGGGCTCCCTGGGAAAGCATATTTCATGGTGCTGGACAGGAGACTTTCTGCAATAGCTGAGGCTCTGATTCAGGAAGAGCAATGAGGATTTGTCCTGGCTATGAAAGAGTAGCTTGCTGTTCTTGTACAGGCATTGAAGAGGTCACATGAGATGAAAAATATGTTTGCGTGCGTGAAAAAGGCACATAACCATGCATCCTGGAATGTCTTATGGGAAGTTCTGCCTCAGAACAGGGTATAAGGGGTGATTCTATGTGTTATTCAGTCCTTAAATTTAAAGAATAATAGTTTTGTCCAAGCTCTATATATTAAGCAAACATTTTTCAAGGTAAGCATCAAACTCTGTCAGGTTTGTGTCTTGATCCTTCCTGTTTCTGATTTTAATGAATAAAGATATTAATGTGCTGCCAGGGTCTGAACAGTATCTAGTTTAGGGACAAAAAGGCTGCAACTTTGTTTTCTGCAGATGATATGGTCTTCTAGGTCTCAGATGACTGTAGTCTCCGGCATGCACTGAAGTAATTCACAGCTGAGTTAAAGGTAAATGAGATAAAAATCATCACCTCCAAATCAGGGGCCATGTTTCCTCTCACCAGGAAAAGTGTGAGTTGCACTATGCAGATGAAGGAGTACAGACACCTCGTTTGGAAGAGTTTAAGTATGTTACGGTCTTGTTTATGAGTGAGAGTGGAGGCTGGGAGCTTCACCAGCTGACTGCTATGGTAGCTGTACTACAGGCATTGCACCGGTCAGTGGTATGAAATGCCTCAATCCTCATCTATGGTCTTGTACTTTGAGTAGTGTACAAAAGGATGAGTTGACTGATAAAGATTGTTCTTTCACAGGGTAGCTGTGTTCACTTTCCTACACCGAGTAATGTGCATGGCAATTTTACTGGACTTTGAAATACGAGCACTTTTGTTCCCTTTTGACAGAAGTTAGTTGAGGTGGTTTGTGCAACTAATGATAATGCCCCTATCCTGTAAGAGGTGTACCACACATAAGCTATAGTTAGAGCTATAACATGTTTCAAAGACATTCATAAGTTATGTACTTCTGAAGCTCATTAAGTCCATCTGGTGATTGACAACAAAATGCTTAGTATGTAGCTAGAAAATCTGCAGATAGCATCTCTCATTCAGTAGAATACAGGCTGTAGTTGCATTGTTGAACTTAATGAGTGTAACTGTTATTGCATATAGCCCTGCCCAGTTTGGGAGTTAAGCATTAAGTGTGTTTACTTATAGGTGCATATGTCTAATCATCCTATTGTCACTGTGATTGCTTGTCTAATACTGTCTCTTTATTCATGGAAGTTGTATAGTGTGCCTCCTTAAAACTTAAGACATCCATGTTGAGCAGAGGTCCAATTCACATTGGCTACATCTGCAGACAGCTACAATTCCATGCAGCCCAAAAAAAAGCTGCTACTCAGTTGTTGTTGTGCAGTTGAGCAGTAACAATCACAATAGGCTTGCTTACTACACAAGGTCATATAAAGTGGTCTTACATAATACATAGGTATTTATAAAGGGTTCCTATCAGTTCGTCGAAACTTCAGCAGTTCGAACACCATATGTTCGAACTGTGAAGTTCGAAAACTGATTATCGCGAAGCCGCGGAACACCGAATTCTTTCCCAGGGAAAGAATTTGATTGGCCATTTCTGCGGCTTCGCTATTTTCATAACTGTGGTTGAAAGTTATGTGTCGGGTTCAGGTAAGTGTGCAATTGTGCAGATGTTAGGGTTAGGGCATGGGTTAGGTGAGTTAGGGTTAGGGTGTGGTTGAGGTGGGTGTGCGATAGTGACAGACTTTAGGGTTAGGGTGGGCTAGGTGAGTTAGGGTTAGGGAGCAGGTCAGGTGAGTGTGCGATAGTGATGAAGCTTAAGGTTAGGATTTGGGTTAAGGTAAGTGGATAGATAGTAGTGTATGTACAGTTTAGTGTAGAGTTAGATGTAGGATTTTAAGTGTATGTTTGTGGATTGCTGTTTTTTTGGTGTGCTTGTGTTGTGTGTGTGTGTGTTTCTTGGAACAGCGATTTTTTTCTCTGGAAAAAAAATCGCTGTTCTAAGCCTTCGATGGTTTTGCACTTCGAGGTTAGAAGCTCAGACATATGGTGTTCGAACTTCTGCCGTTTCGTCGAAGTGATATAGACCCCTCACAAATACCTCTCACAGCTGACAACAAAAAACTATTAACCAGAATGTTTGCAGCTAAAGTACTTACCTCTCTTTATTTTCAGTTTTAACTTTTTATTGTCATGGAATTTAGAACTATGACTATAATTTGGAACTTTTATTCCTAAATAATTAACTTATAAGAAAAAAAAACTGTATTCTAATTCTACTATTGCAGTGCAATATTAGGGTTGGCTTTGTACTCTAAAGGTACCATGCATTAGATGACAGGTTAGACTGAAGTCACATCTGCTTGAAATGGTGGTAACTTAGACGGATATAAAAGTTCTCATGTCACTTAATCTAATGAAGAGGAGGTTAATTTCCCACTGTCCTGGTCTAATTTCCTCTTCTGTATTAATACAGCATTGGGTCTCCAAAAAATAGGGCATAAGCTTATTGCGAGTAAACCAGTGAACACAATCTAATTCAAAGGTTATAATTTCAGCAAGTAATTTAGGATTGTTACTAAATGCAATATCCCAAATCCTGATTTCAAAACTCATAAAAGAATTTCAGAACTACAAATCCAGAGAGCAAGGATGCTTATGAAAAGTATATATGAACACTTGCTTTGCCTAATTGGAAATACACAACATTCCTGATAAGTATTCTGTCAAAAGCTACAAAAAGTTATAATTAGTTTCACACACTGATGAGCAATATCTGGAAAAGGCCACACAAGTGCCGTGTGTAGCAGGATAGATCTCTAATATCATTAAAAGGAAGCACAGTCATTATGGGCACAGTATTTTATTACAAGGTATGTACTTACAAAGTCATTGTAGAGCAACTTTGTGTCTGCTAGTAGGTGCGTGGCATATTTAATCATCTTCTGTAGCTCAACTCGGAAATCATATTGCTTTGGTTTCTGATGGACCGGGCCAGACGACAGTTGTGTGATCAAACTCATTAAAAGGCCCAGCATATGATAATTTCCTAGAAAATGGGAAAGGGATAAAAAAAAAACACAGACACACAGAATGAGTCATGGAAGACAGTTATGTATAATTAAGAAACCACATGCCTTGGAGAAAGTTGGTTGGTTCCTCCATGGCAGCTTGCCATAGTTACATACTGCATATACATTTTCCTAACTAAATCCTTCTTGTGAGTAGCTTCTCTATTCTGATTCCTTTCCATTTTGTCTGGGTCACATACATGCTTTAAAACCAATGCTTAAAATAAACTACTCATCATCTAAAACTTTAAAACATTGACTCTTTGCAGGACGTAACCACAGTAACTTGTTTAAAGTATAGAAACATTGACTCTGACTGCTGGACATAATTGCTGAACACTGCTAAGTCTGCTTTCAAGGCTTTAAACAGAGTCTGACACTGTTCAGTGCAATCCGCAGTACTGTTAAAGTTATGTTATATAAACAGACACTAGTGTCTGGCCAGGGTTCCATATCTTGGCAGATTTAAATGGTGTAAGCGCAGAGTAATATTGGTGGATTTTTATTTATAAAATTTTCTTTTAGGATATGAATAATCCCCAAAATCCTAATTTAATTAATGCATTTCAAACTCTTGCACATTTAGTCATGACAATATACTAGCA
>NC_056726.1:1270687252-1270689752 GCF_019279795.1 Protopterus annectens | reverse complement strand
ATAAGTGTCATAAAAATAACAAAGCTGTAACAGTTCTCAGCACTGGCTATCACAGACAGACAGACATTTCCTACCCCTGGGCTAATTAAAACAAGTCTTCCATAACTGTATTTCTGTAACCTGCATACTGATCTTAACCAATTGCAACCAGAAAAACACTTGGAATAGGGATCATGAAGAAGCCAGGTGGAATTTCACTAGTTTTCCGTATATGAATTATTTCTGAAAGCTGCAAGCAGGAATATCAGCTATAGACCTATGGGGCATAACATGACTTTTTTTTCCTTCAGAAGAACAACAAATAGTTTCTAAAATCTTGTTTTCTGAAACAGTATTCAAGAACAGAAGTCATGTACCTGAGAATCCTGAGGAGACATTTCTAACTCAGTTGGCCAGAGTATTTAAATAATTTTGCAGCATTTTTACAGTTAAGCCTATTGCTATATATTTGCCGAAAGTATCATACTCACACTTGTCTTAACCTTGCTAAAGTCACTCAGTCAGCCACTGAGTAGCGGGGCATAAACCATGGAATTTTTAATTTACAAGTATGTGCAAAAAAACAGACAAAGAAGAGCAAGAGACATATGGAAGTACCTTGCCAATGATGGAGTAAACAAACAAAGAATATGATCTTTATAAGATGTTACAGCTGTAACTTCGAAAGCCTAGCCTACAAGAATAACAGCTTAATCACATGTAGATAAAAACTGGAATGGGGTGGATTTCAGGATAGATTTGTGAAAGCTCTGTTTCACTAATAGAGTGGTAGAGTTTTAAAGTTAACAAGAGGTTTTATAAAATTAAAGGAGAGTGTAAAACAGCATTCAACTTCAAGAACAGAAATGACTCCTAAGTGATTTAAAAATCTGCAGTGCTGTAGTAAACATGATATCTTGTGTAAGCACTATCTATACAGGCACAAAGAAGTTACAGTTTCATTCACCTATAACCAACCCTCATTTTTTTCTGCTTCACATTTTCGCGTCTTATGCTTAAAAAAACAAAGCTTTATGTAGTTCCTTGCTAAACAGTGGATGACCATTCTCTGCTCACAAGTCAGTCATACCTTGGATATATAGAATTCTCAATCAGGGGATGTAGACGAAGTGTCTGTGTGCATATTTATATGCATATGAATGCATTTGACGATGTGTGTGTTTGTGTATTTGCGTGTGCACATTTTTTTGCTGTGGGATATGATGCCTTAATACACCCTATAGTCAATCTATTTATTCATTTTTTTTTGCTTGATCGGACAAATTCTTTTAAGCAAAATCAGAAATAACATGTGTAATTGGAGAAACAATTAATACCAGCACTTGGCATCACAGACGTGGGATCATTTCATTTCCACTGGGGATGAGAGTCATCACCTGCTACTTACTCATTCCCAGGATGATCGGGGACATGATGACCTGCGATGTGTTTTTTCGTACAATGTAACAATATCCGATTCATAGAAAACAGCATCCATTCAGAAAAGAAAGCAATGATACTAAGTATCCTCTTACTGGTGCTATGCTGGACTTTAACCAGCATGCAAACCACAACAATGTCTTGACATGCTATGGTAACTTGGCGATAGTTATGCTGAGGAGTGAGGTCAACAGACAGAAAGGAGGATGGGAACTTCCAGTCAAGAGTAACTTGCAGTGCTGAGACACAGTTTTGGAGATCCTAACAGGTGGAAAGTTCTTTAATGTTTGGGGTGAAGTATATGGAGAAATAATAGATTAAATGTTGGACACTATTGTTTTGCAAAGCTTGCTCTAGAAACAGATAAAAGACATTCAGCACAATCTGTGCAATGCTACCATATGCCAGTTAAACCTAGCGTAGTGAGCTGAAATATTCCCCTGATATAATAAACTGGTCTAGGCTGAGCAGTGTTCCTGACATCACTCTAGACAGGTTTATGTGCTTTGCAGATAAATGGAGACCACCCCTTAACTTCTCCTCTGTTTCTTAGAATCCATCCCTTAGTAAGCCTGCTGTTCAGTTTGCAACAGTTTTCCATATACCTACTGTAGTAACCAGCTATGTTATTTGGTCTGCCGCTCTGTATGGGTACACCACTGTAGCCAGAACTGCATGCGGTCAAATGTATGCTTGTTCTGGAGGGCTGACTAATATACGGCTTAGACAATTGAGAAAATGTAGAACATGCCAAAGAAGCTGTTTACAAGGCAAAAGGCTTTGTCAGAACAGACATCACCTTCTAAACAGGCTTGTAAATCTGAGTCAGTGTGTTGGCAAAGAAAAGCAAAATAATGCCACGTGTTTCTCTCTTTTCGTGACTTTCTGCATTCCCATTATATACTAAGACCCACATCAGAACCTCATTGCAATGCACACTTTTATCACAGGGAGTGGACATATTGGAGTGTGTATATATATATATATATATATATATATATATATATATATATATATATATATATATATATATATATATATATGTGTGTGTGTGTGTGTGTGTGTGTGTGTGTGTGTGTGT
>NC_056726.1:1270609752-1270679752 GCF_019279795.1 Protopterus annectens | reverse complement strand
CCTTAGGTTCTTTCTAACTGTTTGATATGTTTAGTGAGATTCATCCTGAAAGGGATGCTGCACTTGACAACTGGTCTGATAAATATTGAGTCTAAGGGAATAATTATCTCTTTAGATATTGCTATTTCTTTAGCAATTAACTACACTAAATAAATTGATTCTCTAATTTTTTTCCTTATATATTTGTGTTCTGAACTGTTTTATCTTTTACCATTTTGAAGGAGCTTGAACCTTTTGTAAAATTAAATTTCTTGCAAAAAAAAAAAAAAAAAATATATATATATATATATATATATATATATATATATATATCTCAGTTTGTTATAAAAGTATATGCAAAATGTGCAGTAAATACATGAATTAAGACAGACAGAAGTCTAAACTGGTATAATCTATACATGTTGCACTCAAAACCAGGAACAAATACAGTGGATCTGTTGTTAATACTGGAGAGTGGATTTATTGCTAATCCTGGGGAGTGGATTTGTAGTTAATACTGGGTTGAGTTGATTTGCTGTTAATAGTAGTGACTGGATTTGTTATTTGGGGTGGATTTGTTGTTAATAATGGGAGTTGAAGCATTATTTTATCAGTGATGCACAATCAGGGGTACATATGTGCTTCCAGATGAATGGATGTTTATCTCAGGCTACTACTGTCCTGGTTTGTTTCCTAGAAAAGAGGTTGCTATTCTTTCTGCAGTATCTCTGCTCCCCATTGGTGGACAAGGAAGAGACCCCACCCACTCAGATACAGCAGTGCTTCAGGGATCTAAGAGATCACACAGACAATCAAGTGCAAAATAACTTCACTGCATAAGGAAAAACAGAGAGTTGAAAAAGAGGCTGCTTTAGGATTCAAATGAAGCTCTGTTCCTTTTCAAAATGGCAGCCTGGAGGGGATCTCCACTTATGTTACTTGCGTCACATGAATTTGTTGAAGCATTTTTGAATGAGAAGATTGGGAGCCCTGCCTTTGTGAAGTGGACAACAGAAATTAATGGACTGAGGACAGCTGACTGACGGAAGCAGATACTGCCAGATCCTCTAAATGGGGGCTGTTGATACCAATCTTGCCCACAGTATCTTGTAGTACACTAATTATTGTTAAATCTCTTCAACATCAGAGCTGCTGTATTGGGCCTGGGGTGAAGGCCAATTATACTGATTTACTTGGTTCGATTAATAGCTTAGATGCTAGATGCTTTAGCTAATGGGCCGGAAGAAATAAATGCCTTTAACTAGCTCATTTTCCACAGGAGCAGATGAAGGTGCAGTCCTTGTCTGCTGCACCAGTACCCATACAGAAGACTAGAGGAACTCTAGTGAGAAATGGAAAGGGCAAATACCTTCAAGGAAGTCTAGTCAAATCCGAAGGCAACTGCTTGTTTGCTAAAGGAGCATTCCTGTTCCTGTATTATGGCATTATCATTCCTTGTCACCTTGAGAATTATAAATCAGCAGGACTGGGCACAAAATAAGTTAATAGCAACATTTTGTGATAACATTGGATATAGAGATAGAAAATCACAATTAAAAATGTATCAACTGTTGTACTATAGGTCATATGATTTATTGCTTACCTAATAAAAATGATTTTCATTTAAAAAAATGAGAACTGGCAAGGATTACAATATTGTAAGAATATGTGCTCTTGTGTTTTAATCCTACAATTAATAAAGGAACCATAGGCATTTAGAGTATTGCATGATATATGCAATGGCTGGACTCAGCTTAAGGGCATTTTCTGCCTGCACTTACAAGAAGTAATCTCTGAGGCAGCTGAAGGAAATTGAGTGAGTAAACAGTTCAAAAATTCAGAACGCAGAGCCCTATGTTTCAGTTGCAATCAGTAGTCAATAACTTGGGTACCAGATTATGACCAGGAGTCAGAGTAGGTAGGAAATTAATGCTTTTCACTGGATAATCTTCCTCATATGGAAAGATGAAAGTGTTCTCTCAGTCTTCTGTAGTGCAGTTATTTTACTTCTTCTTCTTCTTTTGGCTTTTCCCGGTCAGGGGTCGCCAGAGCGGAACTCCGGTCCGCTAATGATTGGCAGTAGATTTTTGTGGTGCTGAGGTGCCAGCTCGACACCCAACCTTCAATGAAGGCGCGCCCTACGCATGTCTTTCGAACACCACTCGAACACGGGGAGGACATGCAGACTCCACACAGAAGGTACTCCAGCCGAGAATCAAATGGGAGAACCTTGTGCTGTGAGGCGACAACGCTACCGCTGCACCACCACAGCTTGTAACCTGAAGATGAGAAAACTGCACTGGTAGCAGCAAAAAGTAAAACGTGGAGGGTAGACCATTTGAGATACTCAGTCCCAGTTTTGTCTGGCTCATTGGAATGCATGGATAAAGGCCTGACTGTGAGACAGCTGACCCAAGTTCATCTAGCAGGTGGAGTGCTGGGAGTATCAAACAGGGAAGGATGGGAGCAAGTGACAGATGACAACTCTCATGTTCTGGGAAGGAAAACTAGGCCTGCTGCTGTACAGACTATTGGAAGAAGATGGATTTTTATGGGTATATTATCACTGTAGGCTGGCATGCCTGCAGTAAAAGAGCTGTGGTAGTAGTGGTGGTGCTGGGGGGAATCATTCATGTCAAGCAATGCATTATGTAGCTAGGGCCAGGCGTTGCATTGTGCAGCTGTTGTCTGCCATGAACACTTCGGAATTTAGGGAAGAAAACACCCTGATGACTGCCTGGATGATGACCTCCCATGACATTGTCTCCCTCAGTAGGGGTCTTGGGAACAAATTAGCTGATAGGCCCTGGCCCAATGGAGAGAAGGAAAGGACAACTGATTATGGGTGAAAGGATGGTTGGCATGTAGTGGGGAAGAAAAGGAAAGTTTCAGTCTCACTTGCTATGCCTGTGGCAGCAAGGCAGACAGGAGCTACATGTTCACTCTTGGTGGGATGGGATGGAGGTGCAGTCTCTTTAGAAAATACATGTTGCCCTGTAGTATGAACTAATTTTTCCTTTGCACCTTGACCTTTGCAGATATTAGAGGAATTAATTGATCAGTAAAGGATTATGCAGTGAGGAGAGATACCAGCAGGGCTGGGCACATAAGTGACTGACTGAATAAATAAATACATACATACATACAAAATAGTACAATGAAATAAAACTTTTGTTAGTGTTTGATGCAAAATTATTTTTATGTAATAATTCTAATGATGATATTAATGAAAGCATGGGTATTCTAGAATTCTACATTTTTTTTGGCAACACTATACAAACAGCATGGAGTTCTCAGTTATGGAGCCACCTTTGACACAGTTAGTGAAACATGGGAAATGAGCATGGTGTGTGACTCATCCACAGGGCAAAGCAATAATGAAAGTTTGAATCCTGGTGTCCAGATAGTGAACATCCACTGGCTTTCAAACAGTACTTCATCATCTTCGCATAGCATTTTTCAGCAGTAACCCAAATCTCCATGTTCCACAACCTTGGGCAGGCATCAGTAAATGCAATCTTGGGTATTGAATAGCATTTCCATGGTATTTCACTGGGATGAAATGGTTAGGCTTAAAATGACCTCTAGGTCGATAGTCTAGTAATCTCCTATGATCCAAACTTTCAAGCTGTATATTTTAAGGCCACTGAAATATCTACATATACAACTGATGGCCCCACTCCAGAAAAAAGAGGGAAAACTTTTCTTGTTCTTAACTTTTGCAGTTTTTTTGACACCACTGTGAAATTTTTCAATAACGGGATATATGTGTTGTTTAGGCAAAATACTGAGTGTGTTCATGTTTAAGAGCCAAGGAAGAGATCTAAGAAAACTAAGTCCGGGACTTGGGAAAATACCTTTTTTAAGAAGTCAGAATCTGCAGGATATTTTTAGCTGAGGAAAAAAATTGCATGACCGAATTTTACCATATTGAAGATAGATGGCAGTATGAAACTGATCTGTAAAAAAATCCGGCTTTAGTTATACTTACGGTATCTGCACAAAAGAAACAACATGATTTTAAACTTGCAAGTCCTAACTTTGTTTACCTTTTTCATATGTATTTTGAAAAAAAAAAGATTTTAAGCCATAAACTGACAGCATTATAACAGCTTTTATGTTTCAGAAGAATCCTCCCTAAGAAGAGAAAATGTCATTGACTGTAATATATTTGTCTTTGATTTTGCAAAGATTAGAAAGGTGTTGGTTCTATTCTCCACAATAGCTTTTGGGATTCTTTCTTGTACTGGTGTCATGTAGCACACCACAAGGTACTGCTCTTTGGATGCTATGATTAAGAGAGGTCATACATGTCAGCTCTGATGACCGCTAACATAGTTGGATAGTTCCAATTCTGACTCATATTTTGCCTTGCCCCTTGTAAAATGTTTGATTTTCTAGTAAATCACTTAATATTGTATTTAATCAATAATGCCAGTCATTAAAGTTTCATACTTCTTATTGTTCAGAAATGCATATTGATGCAAAGCATGTTGTTCAGTTAACTTTTTAAGTGAATTAGCATAAACTTTAAAAATCGTCCCTGATTTTGGGTTTTGTCCCCCAACAGTATTTTTGTCTTTATCTCTGTGTTTTGAACAAAGAAGTTGAGAGGTATGCATGCTTGTTAAATATACAATGGCATTTATTGAAAAAAAGTAGTGGAACTTACCCTGTGCCTTGGCCAAATAATTTGAGTCAGTATAAATACCACCTTGTTTTTCCCTGGAAATAAGACGTGGGCTTAGCTGGACTAACCTGACCAGCAGAAAAATGAAACGAATAAAACATGCATGTGTGTGATTTTCCTTGAGGTATTCCAGGGGACGTGCAATATCTCCTGTATGCTTTACTTGCCATGTTTCAGGTTTTCTATAGTTCAGTGAACACACAGATGAAACAAAATCTGACTTACAGGTCAAGTCACATGATATCCAGCCCTTTTTTTGTGTTTCCTTCTTTCTTTTTCTCTTTCTTGAGTTTTTTTTTTTTTTTTATTCCTTTTGAGTTTATCCTGCAGTAGGAACACAGTGGAGACATGTTTTACAGTTGTGGCTGGGTCAGTTGACACTGGGCACCCTAGGCAATAGTGACATCCCCTAAAAATTTTCCCTAAAGTTCAGTAGTTAAAAAAAAAATCCTCCACACCATTCTGAAGCAAACAGCCTATGCTAGTTCACTCTTGCATGTTCATTAAAGCAGTTGAAATACTTGCAAAAGCTGCTTAAGTGATTGCTGCCAGTGCATTTTACCTAATCAGCAACTCTTCTGAGGTGCTGTCATGCACTTTAACAACTTGTGCCTGGGACAGCTGCCCTAGCTATGGAACTGGATAGGATACTGTAAAAACTTCACCCACAGCTGAACCTCTGATTCAGGCAAAACTATGCAGACTATATTTGGGCAGTGTAACAGTTTACCAGCTTGTCTTTGCACAGAAATTGGAGGGGTCATGGGAGACAGTAGTGCTGTCTGAATATGTTTTGTGAAGTTCAAGAAAGCAAATGACTGTGCACTTCAGAGTCCATCCATCCACAACCCACATGGGGTCGGGCTGTCACTTCAACAGTGATAATCGCCTGAAACCAAGGTTCGCACCACAGGGTGGCTTGTCCGGGTGCCACACCTATTGCCAATTCACAGTGTCCAGTCCACCTACTGCAGGTCTTTGGAATGTAGGTGAAATAGATGAAAAGCAGAGCACTAAGAGAAAACTCTGATGAACACACGAAGAACATGTGAACACAGGAAGAACATATAGACTCCATACATAAGGCACCCCAGATGAGAACCGAACCTGAACACCTCTTCCTGTGAGGTGACAAACTATCTGCTGCGCCACTGTACCACCCCCACTGTGTACTTCAGGATGTCTTGTGGGAAATATTAAAATAGTATGGGATTTCAGAGGCCCTATTGCATTCAATTCAATCAATGTAGCTGATGAGGAAGTGTTATGGCTGTATTCTCAGAATTAAGTGGAAATAGAAATCCAACAAGGGTCATTCCCCATACTGTTTGTGATTTTCCTGGACAGGACAGCACAATGCAAATAAGATCAGGAGATTATTCATTTTGGAGATGTGAGTATTGCATCTTTATTGTTTGTAGAGGATATTGTCCTATTAGTCTCAAGTAATGTTGATTTCTAGCAAACACTGAAACAATCTATTGAAGAGTACGAAGCAGATGGGATAAAATCAGCACATCCAAATCAGAAGTCATGGTTCTTCCCCAAAAAAATGTATACTGCTGTCTGCAGGTGAGGGGAGCACAATCTTAGGTGACAGAATTTAAATATTTTGGGGTCTTGTATATGAGTGATGGTAGAAGGTATTGGGATGTTGACCAGTGGATGGATAAAGCAACAGTACAGCAGATAATGTACCAGGCTGTGCAGGTAAATTAAGAGATGAGTCACAAAATGAAGCTTTCAGCTTATGGGCCAGTCTATGTCCCCATCCTTCACTATGATCATAAAAGAGAGGATGGGATCACTGATACAGACAGCAGAAATTAGATTCCTTTGCATACAACATGGTATGTTTCCAAGTACTGGAGTGCATCCATTTGAATAATACATTCCAACTGAAACAAGCAATGGCTACTTTTGCCATTCTGGTATTTATGACGCCACAGTTTAACCAGAGAATTGGAAAGGCCACTTTCAGATTAAAATATCTTCCTTCAACAGCTCTTCAGTTGGCATCCATAAAATATATATAGCTATAGCTGCTGTCAATGGTTCATAAGCAACTTTATTGCCTGCATTCGTCACATCACCATTATATACATAGAGGGCAATACTGAAAATAATGTAATTTTTGGACAATCAGTCCAGCATTATTATGTTATCAGTTATAGAAAGAAAATGACACAAATTCCAACCAAGGCAGAACAGGATTACAAGACACTATACATTTAACAAATGTGGTCTCTTGCTGTTTAAAGATGAATGAAACTGATTATCAAAACCAGTTTTTCTGTAGCAATTTAAAACAAGTTAGCTGACAAGAGTTGAATATTTCCTATTATTGTAATGTAGCATGGCAAGGTTGCTGCAGCCATGATATGCTAGATAATGTGTAAGAGAGTAAATACAGTCACTCATTAGCACGGCAAGATTGCTGCAGCCATGATATGCTAGATAATGTGTAAGATAGTAAATACAGTCACTCATTAGCTTGGTTTGGTGTATAGCTAGATATAATGTTAAAAAACCCATGCCAGTTATGAAAAGATTAGGAGGAGAAGAACAAGACACTCATGACCAGGTATGTGAAATGTATGTACACATCTTAGAAAAATGGCTTGTTTGAATGTGATCACACTGCATGGGGAAATCATCTCTCCTCTAAAGTGCAGTGATCTATGAGTCAGTTATATTAAGTAATGGAGTGCAGGGACAAATCCCCAGAGGGGTGAGCATTTGTGTGTGTGTGTGTGTGTGTGTGAGGGGGGGGGGCAAGGGCAGGGCTTTCTCACCCCCCCAAAAAAGCAAAAAAAAAAAAAAACCCAAAACAAAACAAAACCAAAAAAAAAAAACAAAGAAACAAAAAAATTTGCTTAATACAGTAATGACACACCATTAAGACATTATAACAGGAATATTTACATATAATTCATACCTACCAAAAAGTGTGTGTGTGTGTGTGTGTGTGTGTGTGTGCATGTGCGTGTGTGTGTATGTGTGTGTGTGTGTGTGTGTGTGTGTGTGTGTGTGTGTGTGTGTGTGTGTGTGTGTGTGTGTTTGGATGTGGGGGGGCACAAAATACAAAGAACTTTAATCCTTTTTTAACATTTAAAAAGCTACTGGTAAATACATATGCGAAACACACACAGACGCGCACACAGCAATTTTTTTTATTTATTTATTTTTTTAAGAAATAGCAAATGGAATGAAAATATTCACAATGGACAAATACTGTTCTGAAGTTTCTGACTATTCAAAGGTTAGATAAGCACACAGATGCACGTGTGAAGTACATACACCCACACACACACGCGCACACACACACACACACACACACACACACACACACACACACACACACACACACACACACACACACACAGGCACTTGTCCCCAGTGGGCTTACCAGATTAGCATATAAAAAATACTAAAAGTCCTGTAATCTTTAATCTTAAAAGTATAAGTATGCAGCAGTAAGATGTATAATACATTTTAGCAATAACCTATAGCTGGGTATGGGTAAATGCTTGGTTTACCCACAGATAGCATAGCCTGGTGAGGAGGGCAAAGCTCAAGTGACCAAAGCCAGTCATCGGTCAATCATGCATTAAGCACACACAGCTATGAATTATTGCCATTAAAAATTCTGTTATTTTCATGTAATATTGGGCATTTGTGTTTCCTTTTTTTGTGTAGTAAGTTATGCATCCTCCTGCTTTATAGTAATGAAAAATAGTTTTCCACATGCTAATTTCATATTAAATTTGCTGGTTTTTCATATCTATATTTACAGTAGTGCTTCAAGTGCAGTTTGGGAATTGGAACCCCTAAATGCAATGAAATCATTTAAAAATGGCTGCAAGATTTCCACTAATACATTTAAAATCTGTGTGTGGAGATACATGATAGTAGCATAATAGGTGGTAAAACATTTCTTCTTCTATTCCTACTACCTCTGTCCTGTTACATGACCACTACTATACTGTGTGAACATTTGAATTGCTGCAATAGCTGTTATTTATATTTGGCTGGGTTTGCCATTTATAATTTTCAGTTGGCTTTTGCCATCATTTGTACAGTGTAACCACTGCAAATTATTTTATTTTCATTTATTTTATTTTACATTTGTTGTTTACTGAGAAAGTCCTTTTTTAGCGGAGGCCAGGGGAGAAAAGCGCCACATATAACAAGCAAACTAGATCACTAATGAAAACCTCCAAAACCAATTATGAATTGAAACTAGCCTCCGAAAAAAAAGGAAACCACAAAGCTTTCTTCAGTTATGTCAGGAACCTCCATGGCAAAGCCCAGGTTTGTTCTGAATTAGTACTTAACGGTACAACTTACATTGACCCTGCTGACTTAGCCAACCTGTAGCAGATAGGTTCAGTGCAAACCCCCCCCATTCCCCCCAAAGGCCCATTCAACATCCCTGATACTTGTCCCGCACCTCACATCTCCATAGATCAAGTATTAAAAGCCCTATCCAAGGCAAAGAACACAGCTTCCATGGGACCTGATAGTATCCTAGGCTGTATTGTGCACCATCTCCAGCAAGAACTAGCTTCGCCATTGAGCACCCTATTCAACCACAGCCTAAGTACAGGCTTCATTCCAGCAGAGAGGAGAACTTCCATTGTCATCCCCTTGCACAAATGTGGTGCCACTACTGACCCTGGAAACTATCACCCCATTAGCTTGACAAGTCTGATTTGTAAAGCCATGGAGCGTATTATTGTGGATCTCATAAACAAGGATGTAGAAATCTCCAAGTACTTGACCCCACCCAATTCAGATTTGTCAAGGGCCGATCTTGCCTGTTGAACCTGGTTGACTTCTTTGAGACTGTCACCAAAATACTGGATGAGGGAAAGTCAGTACATGCAGCTTACCTTGACTTGGTCAAGGCCTTTGACACAATCTCCCACCTGGGCATCATAGAAAAGGTAACGCAACTTGGTGTAAATCCCTATCTCATCAGGTGGGTGGCCAAATGGTTCACTGATAGGACCCACAAGGTCAAAATAGGCATCTCCACCTCTGACAGCAGACCTGTCACTAGTTGTGTTCCCTAAGTGTCGCTTGTCTGGTCAGGATAAAAACAGGCAAACATCCTTGGTTCTGTTCAAGCAGCTTTATTACACACAAACACATCAGAAATTAGGCTTTGTAACTTAAACTTAAATAAACTTATAAACAGACTGACTACCATACTCATACATGTTAACACTCTGGCTGTTCTCTGAAAATGGCACTGCTGCCTGCACCTGCTCTGTATTTATATGCACGTGCTACATCTGGAAATGCTTCTTAAATTTTATTTATTTTTTATTTTACATTTATTGACCGGGAAAAGTCCGACTGAGCTAAAAGTAGCCCTTTTTCAGTAGAGGCCCAGGGAGAAAAGCTCCAGCACATTATACAGTACAGTAGACAATTACAGAAGCAGAAAATACCAAAAAGGATGACCAAGTAATCATTTTAACAAGTAACAAGTAATACAAATCATTATTAAAAACAGGCTATGTGAGAGAAGACATACTCATAGAGACTTAAAGTATTACATTAATATAAACTATAGTTACTTTCAGGTGATGGTTTACAGGAGATATTTAGGAAGAGAAGAGTTAAGCTGAGGCATATGAAATCATGGGTTGAGAGAGACAGGTTGGTAAGGCAAGGCAGGGGGATGTGTTAGTAAGGGAGTAGAAGAGAAAAGATAAGGTTAGTGGTCAAAAGATAAGGCTAGTGGTGTTATCATCAGTGTTGTTATTACTAAGACGAAACATATACACTCTCTGATTTACATCCTCCCTTTGTGAGAAATAGCCCTTATTGAAATGACAGTATTCAGTGATATGCAATATACAGCAATGATCTTTTGACACACAATTATACAGACCTAATTATTTGATATGCAGTCATACAAAATGAGACACATAGAAAACAATCATGTACAAGTTGCTGTGTATTTAACACTAGCTCTGGAAATACAACCTGATCGTGTAACATAAAAGTCAGAATTGGAGCTAGCAACAGGGACTGTCTTCAAGGAATGTTCAATTTTGGGGACATCTGGGACATCATCAGGAACAGAAATGAATATTGCAACATATTCTTCAATACAAACATTCTTTGGGTTGTTGTGAGATCTAGAGTCTGTATCACAGGTATGATGCTGCAATATCATTTCTGATACAGGAAGAAGATGTCTGCGGTTTCTCCTGTACTCTATACCCTCAGATTCCACTAAGTAGGATCTTGGCTTGGTACATGTATCTCTCACTTGACCAGTTCGATCAAAGCCTTTCACTGTTTGCATCCTCATTGTCTTTTCCTTCTTTTAACGGACAAAGAAATCTGCTCATTTTATCATAGCGGGACTTCCGAGAAGAACGCTTTTTAAAAAGTTGGGCTTTGATTGCTCTTTTGTTTTTAGCATTAGGCACCAACAAACTAGAGCTGATAGGCAAGGTTCTTCTGGTTTGCCTAGATAGAAGTCTCTGAGCAGGCGAGCCTAGTTGGTTGTCACAGGTATATTTCTGAGATTAAGTAAATTCAAGAAGATATCAGTATTGTCACACTTTGACCTGCCCAGTAATTGCTTTGTACGCTGTACTGCGTGTTCAGCAAGGCCGTTTGACTGTGAATATTCAGGACTGCTACTGACATGGATAAAGTCCCACTCTTTAGATAATCTCTGAAACAATTGACTGGTAAACTGAGAACCATTGTCAGAAATAACTTTGCATGGACTACCATGGACTGAGAAATGATGTTTTATCTTAGTAATAACAACACTGGATGTTAGGTTAGGTAGCATATCAATCTCAAACCAGTTTGAATAATAGTCTACCAACACTAAGTAATGTTGACTGTTCCTCTCAAATATGTCAGTTGCTACTGTTGACCAAGGTCGTTTAGGAATTTGGCTTATCTGAAGTGTCTCTTTTTGCAAATGTGGCTTAGTACTGTTGCACACTGAACAAGAAGAAAGCACTTTATCAACATCTTTTGCTAGAGAATGCCAAAATACTAGCCCTCTCATCCTTCTTTTGGTAGAATCAGAACCTGGGTGCCCACAGTGTAATATCTGAATGTATTCACATTGCAAAGAAGTAGGAAGAACAACTTTTGGACCTTTGAAAATGATACGATCTTCCACCAGCATCTCATCTCTGTATGGAAAATAAGGGTGTACTTTTGGTGGTACACAGGATTGCTTTAGCGGCCATCCTACATTGATGAAGTGATTGAGCTTTTGCAAAAACTGGATCAGTCTTTGTATGATCTCTCAGCTCATCAAGTCTCATGGTAGAAAAATTACACAATTCCATGACATCAAAGTCAAATTTCTCTGCATCAAGCTGTTCTGTGGTATTTCTGGGTGATCTAGATAAAGAAGCTTACCCTTTGTATAGACCATTTTGACATTATACTTTTGCAATTTGAGTATCATTCTTTATAGACTTCTTTAAAATAGTGACTAGAGGTTGATGGTCAGGTTCTATCTGGATTGCTCGGCGATAAATATAATCATGGAACTTCGAACATGCGAACACAATTGCCAAAGGTTTCTTCTCAATTTGAGCATACTGCATCTCAGTTTGGATAAGAGTTCTAGATGCATAGGCAAAAGGTCTGCCCTCTTGAAGAATAACTGCACCAAGACCGAACTTTGAAGCATCACAGGAAAGAACTACTGGTTTGTGGACATCATAGTATCTTAATGGGGTATATATTAGAACACCAAACTTTCAAAATTTCGAGTGTTCTAATATCGACCCATTTTCAGTGAATGCTGAAAATATCGAAGAAACAGAAAACTGAATTTTTTCCTAGGGAAAGAATTTGGTTGTCCGTTTCTGTTGCTTCGGTATTTTCAGCTCTGTGGTGGAAAGTTAGGGGTCGGGTTCAGGTAAGTGTGCGATTATGTGGATGTGAGGGTTAGGGTGAGGTAGGTGAGTTAGGGCGCGGGTGAGGTGACTGTACGATAGTGACGGACCTTAGGGTTAGGGTTTGGGTTAAGGGAAGTGGATAGTTAGTGGTGTATGTATAGTTTAGTGTAAGGTTAGGTGTAAGAGTTTAGGTGTATGTGTGTGGATTGCTGTTTGTTTGGTGTGCTTGTGTTGTGTGTATGTGTTTTGGAACAGCAAATTTTTCCCTAGGAAACAATTCGCTGTTCTGTATGTTCGATGTTTTAAATTTTCGATTAATAGGGTTCGATATTAGAACACTCGAAATTTTGAAAGTTCGGTGTTCTAATATAGACCCATCTTAATGTAGGCGGGTTAGCAATTTGCACTTTGAGGTTATCAAATGCTCTCTGATGTTGTTCTAATCATGACCATGCAACATTTTTGCATGTCAGCTTTCTTACTCACTAAAATCAGGTATAAATTTCCCCAAATAGTTAAGCATACCAAGAAAATGCTGTAAGGCTTGGACATTGTCTGGAGCTGGCATCTCAAGAATGGCTACTTGCTTGGAATCTGGTCATAAGCCTGTACTGGTAAATAAATGATCTACATAAGTAACTTCTGGTAATCTGAATTTGCACTTCAGAGGATTGAGCTTTAAGTTCACTTCATGCGCTCTGTCCAGATCTTTCCTGAAGTTTCTGTCATGCTCTGCTTCATCATTACCTCCAACTAGTAAATCAGCAACTATTACTGCACACAAGTAGCCTGAAAACATTTGCACCATTGCACGCTGAAAGACTTTGCTGGCAGAATTTATTCCAAAATGCATCCTGAGGAATCTGTATCTACCAAACGGGGTACTGAATGTAGTCAGTAGTAAAGATTTGTGATCAAGCATTACTTGCTAAAATGAACTCTTTGCATCTAAGACAGAAAAAGCAGTGGCATTTGGCATGAAGGTTTCAATCTCCTTGCCTGTTGGATCAATGCATATTCTGATTTAATCTCAATTTTTCTTATGAGCAGCTACCATGGATGACATCCACTCAGTTGGTTCTGTGATTGGACAAATCACATCTTGCTGCACCATTTTATCTAACTGGACCTTGAATTTGTCCTGCATAGCTATTGGGAGTCTTCTTGCTGGTCTGACCACTGGACTGACCTCTGGGTCTACTTTCATGGAGTACACAACTGTAAAATTGCTTAGCTTGTCGTTGAACACATCAGCATACTCTGACAAAATAGCATCACTGAAGCTGAAACTGGGACATGTGCTTACATGATGTACTTCTTTGGTAAAAGAAAGCAGTTTCATTCTCAAGTTGTCTCTGAGACCTAATAATAACTGCACAGGTCTTCGGGCTACATAAAAATGCAAGCTGTAGCTGTTAAACCAGCCGAATAGCATGAAAGCATTACTGAGCCTTCAGTTTGAATCTCTTCATCTCCATAAGAAACAAGCTTCGCACAATTGGCCAAATTAAGTTGCTCACCAGCTTTCACTTTAGCAAATGCTTCTGCTGACTTTACATTGCACTTTGAACCAGTGTCTACTTTGAGATCTAAGGGTTTACCATTAATCAGGACAGTACAAAAGACTTCATCCCTTTTCAATAAATCTACTGCATTAACCTTTTCACTGACCGCTGATACACCACCTACATAGAAAGTAGGCTTGCAGCTTTCTACATGATCAACTTGCATTTTTGAGTGATCTTCCTTAATAACTGAATGAGGTTTGCTTGATTTACAAAACTTTTGAAAATTATTCAATTTTTTAAACTTGTGGCATTGCTGACCAAATGCTAAACACTTCTCTCTTTTAGACTCATAGCTGTCTCCACAATTACGACAGTTAACAATAACACTTGACTTGGATTTTGCTGACTCACTCTTATACTGCACCGAGCATGCCCTTTTTTACTGAGCTAGTCTTGGAACTTGCTAGAAAGCTATGGGTCCTCCCTGCCACACCTGCAGGGGTTGCTGCTACCATGTGCTTAGGCCTGTTTCTGCTTGCCATGTATTGCATACTGTCTACGCTTGCTCTAGAGGGTATTGAAACCATACTCATCACTTGCAACCATACTTGTGTGTCTTTCTGTAGGCTCACAGATCTGACAAATCTCTATGGCTTTGCTTAATGTTAAATCACTGTCACAAAGCAAAATCTTTCTAACTGCAGCACTATTAATATCACACACAAGCCTGTCCTTTATCAACTCATCCTTCAAGTCACCACATCTGCATGTTTTAGCTTTATTTCTCAAGTCAGTGATATAAGTTGCAAAAGTTTTACCTGGGTTTTGGTCTCTAGTATAAAATAAGTGCCTCTCTAATGTAACATTTGTTGGGGGTTGCACATTTCTCTAAATGTATGTGTTAAGCACTCAAGGTCTTCCCTTGAATCAGCCAGTACCACAATATGATGGTTTGCTCCCTCTCCTGCATATACTTCTGGTGCATACACTAATGAATGCTCTCTTTCAATAGCTTCTGATCCAGCTAAGTTAAGCAAAATAAATGCCCTTGTAGGTGCATCTTTGTCAGAAAAAGCTGCTTGTATGAAACTATCATATTCCTGCTCAAATACTCTCCAATTCTCTGCTATATTATAATCAAACATAAGTGGAACTTGGTCTGCAAAATGCCTCTGCCATATCAATACACAGTAGTGAAGGTAAACACACACACACACACACACACACACACACACACACATATATATATATATATATATATATATATATATATATGCCAGAATTTTATATCAGTACTTGTAATTATGTCCAATAGCACAACAAACTGTTTGAAATAACAGCACTTTGCCAAATAAATCTCTGTAGCACAAGAACACTTTGAACTTACTGTACTTTATGAAACCACTCCTTATAAGTGTAAGAAATTCTTCAAAATGACTGTACTTTATGAATAAACTGTACACGGCAGAAGAAGCTCAGACTAAGAAACACTTTGCAAAGAAACTGTACACAGCCTAAGAACCTTTCAAAATGGCTGTACTTTGTGGAATAACTGCACAGTGTAAGAAACACTCTGAAATGCCAGCTTTCTGTGAATAAATGTCCACAGCACAAGAAACTTTTTGAAATGGCTATACTTTGACTGCACTTTGCAATATAACTGTACTTTGCACACAGAAAACTCTTTGAAATAATTGTACCTTAATAAAACACACACTCTGCAAACACTTTGCACACTCTGAGATACTTCAAACAACTCTAGTTATGCTTTGAATAGCTTCGGTCAATGTGAAATAGTAGTTTGTGCCCAAAACACAGTCTTTTACTAAAAAACATGCAGTCTCCTTGCTCTTTAAGCTTAATTTTACCTTTTATTGTGCTTGTTATGCCCTTTTAATCTCTTATCATGTTCATTATTCTTTTCTTGTGCCTGTTTTATCTAAACATGCTCATTATGCAAACCAAATATATTTCTGAGCCCCATATTAAAAAGTATTACTAGTTTTATCAAATATCATGGTTTTGAACATTTTGTTTAATTAATAATGCAGTTTGTGCCTTTTGTTTGATTAATAATATGTTTTTGTGCTACTCGTTTGATTAATAATGCATTCTGTGCCTTATTAATGCGCCATTTCATTTTTTTTGCTAAATAAATCATTTGTGCAGTTTTCTTTACCTTTAGCTTGTTTCTGGCCCTTTTTCATTTGTCTGTGCTCTGTTTCACTCAACCTGCTTAGTCTGCCTTCACATTCAACTCTGCACCTCATGGTTCAAAGAAGTTGCTCTTCTAATCCTGGTTCTGACACCATATTGCTTGTCTGGTCAGGATAAAACTGACTTACATCACTGGTTTCTTTTCAAGCAGCATTATTACACACAAACACATCAGAAATGAGGCTTTGTAACTTAAACTTAATAAACTTATAAACAGACTGACTACTACACTTATACATGTCAACACTCTGGCTGTTATCTCAAAATGGCATTGCTGCCTGCATGTGCTCAGTATTTATATGCATGTGCTACATCTGGAAATGCATACACACACTCTGATGTACACCAGGGATATATATATATATATATAGATATAGATATATACGTATATTGTCACGTGCTAATCAATAGAAAGTGACTGATTTTTTTTTTGTGTTAAAAGACATTTCTATAATTACATGTGCCTCTTTTTAAATTATTAAAACAAAAGTTGCAGTGACTTTGTTTAGCCATCACTTCCTCCTTCTTTCTGGACTTATCTTGCTCCTAGGATTGGTTTTACATGAAGCAACTGGCCCATCCTGCATTAACCAGGGATCACGCATGCTCTAGAACAATAATAATAACTATTACTTGTTTGATTAGTGAGGGCATTCTTTGAATGTTATTACTTTGATGTTTCATTGTGCTACTGCTTTCCATGTAGTTTGGGGATTGGATATTGCTTGCACTTGCCCTTTCCCTCGACTGCATGGAAAGTTGTAATGATCAGCTGTGGCTCTTCCATTTCTGTTTTCTTATGTCTGCAATACTGTATCTACTGAAGTTTTTTTCAGCATCTGGATTTCTTTCAGTAGAGATTGCTTGATCTACAACATGCAGGACCATCACAAGAACATCTAAAGGTATGAATGTTCAAAGCCAGAAGTCTAAATAAGAAACTTCACCACTTGCAAGCTCTTCTCAACCTTGAGAATGTAGACGTTTGTGCAGTTATTGGGACATGGTTTGAAGCCATGGAGAACACCCCAGCAGTTCAGGGCTACAAAGCATTCCACACATCTGCATCACCTATTGCACAGTAAGGGATGAAAGGTGGAAGTATCTTAATCTACATAAAAACATACACACCTAAAGGCTGATCAATCAGTATGATGTGCTTGATCTTCTCCACATCCAAATTACCATAGATAAAGTCAAACATCATATCTTTATAAACTATAGATCTACTTGTATGACTCAGAAAACCCAAAACACACACTTAAACACACTGGTGACACTCCCCACTCAACCCAATGCCATATTTATGGGCAACTTTAACAATGCCACTTTATAATGGGAATCAACCATTACCACTATTATGCATTCCCAAAGATTCTTGGACTTTGTAAACACAAATTCCCTAGGCCAGCTAGTCTGTATGACCACTAGGGGGTATAACAACCTTGACCATATCATCACAAACATATGAGAACATTTTACCACCCTTACTGTATTGCATCCACTTGTCAGGTTGGACCATAAAGATGTCTCCACTGAAGTAAAAATAAAACCCAGTGTGATGACCCACCACTGGACCTGTAATCAAGGAACCTCAATCTTCACCACTGGCTCCAGTGGGGGATGTACACTGGGAAGATGACAAGTACACACACAGTATTTCCAGATGTAGCTCTCTGCATCAAGTGCAATTTCCCTTAAGAGCACACAGATACTGCAGTCAGTCTGGGGCTGGTTTCTCACTCTTTTTTTAGATTCCCAGTAAGACTCCCCACTGGCACTGCTATAGAGTTGAGATCTCAGCTGAGTGGCCAAGCCAAGACCTCCAGCATCCTCTCTGTCCAATCAGTGCTTCGTATCCCTGCCCAAGTAGCTGGCACACACTTTTTGAGGTTTGATTTACAAACACACACACACACACTCACACACACACACACACACACACACACACACACACACACACACACACACACACACACACACACACACACACACACACACACACACACACACACTCACACACACACACACACACACGTGAAATGCTGGCACAGGTTTACTAGCTATGTCCCCTTTTGCCCAGACTATAAGCTAGTTATCATTGCCACCAGCCAACTCCTTATCAGCTACTTTAAGGCCCTTAACAAAGGGTGTTCAATCTTACTGTGTAATATTAATATTAATACAAATGGTAGTTTGACCAAGAGCAAGGCTATTAGGAGTGGCCTACACAGTGTCACCAAATAAATATGCAAGTACTCTCAAAACCTAAATATGTCTCATAAAAATCAGCCACAATGAAAGGTTTAAATATATTTAGTAATAAATAATAAAAGAACAAAACAATAATATAGACAGACAGATAGCTTCACAGTGACATCAGAGTTCAAAACCACAGGAAATATTTAAAACAACATTACAGAATAGTCTCAAATAAATAAAAAAAATATCTAAACTAAGCTTTGATACATTCCTGACTGTATCTAAGAGAATTGCTATACCATAGTTAACTTACTTAATAGCAAGGCAAATGTGGTGAAAGGATCTTCTAGTTGTTGTCAGGTCAAAGACATGATACAGAATGCCGTGTCTCTCTCAGAGACTCCTGAAATTAATATCTCAAATACTACTGCTGGGATAGCTTGCAGAATGCCATAATTTCTTGTCATCTGACTTCTAGTCTCCAGGCCCAAAACAACCATTGATGACAGCTGGTAGCATTTAGCATTTACCTGTAAAAATACATAGACAAGGGCTTTTCCTTAGATCTTTGGCAGATGCTGGAAGTCATAAAACAATAAAACACTTCCAAGACACTGCAGAAAGTTCCCTAGTACAGACACTGTGTCTTCTTGCTACATTGAAACTGAAATATATCATCTTTTATTGTGTAGCCATAAAGTAATTTAATTTCAGCTATTTTTCTGAAGTTTTGCTGGACTGAAGTTAACCTCCTGTGTTCCATTTTCCACTGTTAAAATATATGCATTTAAACAGTTACAATAGTGTATGTACATTTCTGTTCTCTTCCAGCAGGGTACACTTGGATACATTTTTAAGCTCAGTACTTTACAAAATACCTTTTCTAACACATGTTTGTACAAACAAGTTTGATATAGACACATGACATACAATTCTAATACAGTTGTAACACAAGCATCTTATATAAATCATGTTGACATTCACAAATAACATATAATTATTTACAGAATTCCAGACAGCTGAGCTTGCAGTATTTCGCTTCGTCACACCCAGAACCCTAGGTAACCCGGGAACTTTAAGGAATTATTCTAATGCAAACGTCCTATACCTTGGAAAAATTCCAAGTCCCAATCCTGGATAGCACTCCTGCCTGTACAGAATTGTTCATGGAAACGCTGTAAAATCATATAAACACCTACATAAGAGACAGCGGTACCCACCCTTAACAAACCAGAACTAACTCAAATAACAAGCCACCCTGATGGAATCCAAACATCAATAAGCTGTACAACAAAAGGAAGAAAACTGTGGTGAAAAAAATGAGGTGCAATGCCCAGCAAGGTAAAAACTCCCTCATCAGTCTAAACAAGTAACTCAAGGGGGTTACTAAGTCTACCAAAAACAAATTTGTGGTAAAAATATCCTCCTTGGCCAAGGACAATCACAAAGCTTTCTTCAGCTGTATGCAACCTTAAAGGCGATACATAACAGCATACTGAATTAATTGTAAATGGAGTCACCTGTATTCAGCTGGATGATACCGCAAACCTACCAGCTCTAATTTTATCTTCCCTTCCCCTCTCAGTCCCCCCCCTCAGGAAATACCTACAACCATAACCTCTCCATCTAACACCAGGGAACAGGTCCTTAAAGCAGTCCCCAAAGCCAGGAACTCTGCAATGATGGGCTTTGATAACATCCTGGGTTCCCTCCTTAACAGCTTGAAACATGAGCTTTCAGGCCCACTAGAATCATTATTTAACCACAGCCACCAAACAGATTTTGTGCTGAATGATTAGAGGACTGCCTTGGTTATCCCACTGTATAAGGGTGACTATCCTCGGATTTGGATAACTATCGATTCATAAGCCTGACTAGTCTAATATGTAAAGCAACAGAAATAATAGTCAAGAATATGTTAAATGATGGCACAGGAAACATAGAGCAAGTGCCAGTATTCGACTCATTTTGGTTTTGTCAAGGGCAGGTCATACCTACTCCACTAGTGGACTTTTTTGAGATACATACTGTTTACCTTGACCTGCCCAAAGCATTCAACAAAATTCTCCAATCAGGCATTGTAAACAGGCTCACTGAATTAGGTATTAATCCCTATGCCACCTACTGAACAGTGAAATGGCTTGTATATAGGACCCAAGAAGTCAGAATAGGAGACTCTACCTCCACAAAAGGCTATTTACTAGTGGAGTTCCTCAGGGCTCAGTCTTAGGGCTGAGCCTGTTTGGCATCTACTTCTCCATAGTGAAGACTAACATCAAACCCCTCTGATTGACCAAGGTCGAAGGCAATTGTAAATTAGGTGTAGTCATTGAAACCCTGCAAGACAGAAATACCCTCCAATAAAGCATGATACAGATTAATAACTGGTGTCAGAGTTGCTGTCTTAAACTCAGTGCCAAGAAATGTATAATAATATATTTTGGTAAGACAGCCACCACTCCAAATTACTACATTGATAATACACTTGAAAGAGTATACTCAGTAGTCAGGGATATGAGAACACACATACACAGTGACTTGGCCTTTGACTATCATGTTTCTACAGAATTAAGGAAATCATTCAATGTTGCACAACTTATAGGCAATGGTATGGAAGGTCCAAAGTTACTATTTTTTTATACTCTGCCCCAATAAGACCACTCATTGAGTACAATGCCCCCTTCTGCATGTACCTGACCAGGCATATGCAACAACTGGAATGTTCACAGAACTTCCTTACAAAAAGAATATATGGTCCTATGTCGACTGCCTCAATGCCTTGTCCTTATACTTGGTTGCCTAGAGGCTAGTGAGAGGTGAACTATGCCTGGCCTACAAAGCATCCTCTTATCTAACCTTAAGGGATCTGTTGTACATCAGCAAAACAAGTAGAACCAGAAACATTCAATCAAGGGACCTAAACCTCATCTGCAACATAAATAGGAAATGCTGGAGAGACATTTATGTGTCCCAAAGGCTATCCATTTTCTGCAACAGGCTTCCCATCCATGTGAAGCAAAGCTTTTCCATGCATTTATACAAGTGAAACTTGGGTCAGTGGAGGGGGAAATCATAACTTTACACTGGATCTGGCTCTTATGTCTCTATCAGAGAGATGAGGCTTGTAAATGTTAGACCACTCATGGCCAAGTTTATATATCCTCCCACAAAACCTAAGGGACCAACACCTTTCTAATATTTCTGGGAATGGCTAGGCTTAAAAAGGTCCTTCAGGGTTGTTCACCTAGTATTCACCTATAATCCTATGATTTGTGCTTAAGTATGGAATAGTCATGCAAGGGCTATGTAATACAGTTAAAATTCAGATATTAAGCAGCAGGTATTAATGTGCTTACAGATAAAAAAGTGAGAGAAATACAAATCCATATCTTCATGTGAACAAGATGTTGGGTGAGTTAGGGGAAAATGGCTCCAGTGGATACTCATATTACAGAGAAGAAAGGCATATCCTAGATGACTGGAGAATAAACATTGCAGTGCCAGTGTACAAGAGCAAAAGGTCATTCAAAACTGTGGGCATTATAGAGGTATCAAACTCCTGTCACACTGCAAGAAAGTGGTGGAGAGGATGACTGATAAACACATGCACAGAATAGTAGAATGCAAGCCTGGAGAAGAGCAGTTTGAATTCATATCTGTATCACAACTGACCTGATATCTGCAGTGAGATATATGGTTAAGAAGAAACTAGAGATGAGGAAACAGCCAAATGGGCATTCATAGACTTAGAGAAAGCATTTAACAAGGTCCCATGAAAGACGATTTGGGCACCTCTATGAAGGTTTAAAGTCACAGAAACATTGGTAGAATTAATGCAGGCTATGTACAAGGATGCAATGGCCCAATTAGAAGCAGTGCTTCACTCACATAGGGGTTCCCAGGGGGAGTGGATGTGCATTAGGGTTCAGCCCTGAGTCCAATGTTGTTCAAACTGGTGATTCCAGAGGGGATTGATAACAAATCCACTGGATGCAGACAATGTGGTATTGCAGGCAGACTCTAAATTAGACCTTTAGCAAATGATAGGTGAATGGAATGCAAAACTGAAAATGCACTGGGTGAAACTGAGTACAGATAAGACAGTGGTAATGGCAGCAAATGGAGGAAATCAGAAGAAGCTGAAATCTGAGATATAGAAGAGAAAACAGTGGAACAGGTTAACAACTTCATGTATTGGGAAGGGTTTGTTGAGGAGAAGGGAAGTCTGAATGTGGAGGTCAGATCTAGAATCACAGAGGCTGCAGGAAACTGGTACACACTGTCAGGAAGTAGTGTGTGACAGAAGGACGTGAACAAAGATGAAAAGATGTGCAAAACAAGTCAGAGCAGTACTACTGCTTGGTTCAGAAACCTAGGCAGTGAAGGCAGAGCAGTTAAAAAACCTACGGGTGATGATGATGAAGTGGCCGATATGGTTGTAGGATGCACACTGTGGAACAGATGAAGAAATGAGGGCATTAAAGCAGAAGCCCAAGGATCTCCATTTGAAAAGAAGGTCAAAGAGAACAGATTATGGTGGTTCAGGCACATGTGCAAAAAAGCAGAAGCCAATCCATTGAAGAACATTTGGTACAGAGAGAAAGAACTTTTTGTTCTTGTACACTGGCACTGCAATGTTTATTCTCCAGTCATCTAGGATATGCCTTTCTTCTCTGAATTGCTATGAGTATCCACTGGAGCCATTTCTCCCCTAACTCACCCAACATCTTGTTCACGTGAAGATATGGATTTGTATTTCTCTCACTTTTTATCTTTAACAAAGCAGAGTTCTGTAAGCACATTAATACCTGCTGCTTAATATCTAGGAAAACTACTTGGGTACCAACACCTTTTCCCAATGGTTCTTGGAATTCATAAATTCCAGCACCCTGGATCAACTAATTCATTGTCCCACCAGGGGCTCCAATATCCTAGATCTGGTCATTACCAAAGTGGGAGATAGATGCTCCACACCAGTGGTCACCCCCTCATTGGTCAGGTCTGACCATAAGCAAATCACCCTTGACATCCACATCCTACCCCCACCCCCCCAGTAAGGAAACATCCATAAAAAACTTCTCCAAAGCCAACTTCATGCTACTTAAGACAGAAGTGACAAACTTCATGGCACCCATGCAGACAGGAGCTGAAAGTTCGACTGCTGAATCCTACACTAAAGCACTGTACAAGCACATCCACTCATACATGAATCGTGCCATCCCAAATAGAACCAAGACACTTTCCTCCAAAAAAAGGAAGCCAATATGGTGGTCCCCTGCCATAAACAAACTATACAACAGAAGAAAGAAACTGTTGCAGAAAAGAGGAAAATCCCAGGATGCAAAAAACTCCCTTACCAGCCTCAGTAAGAAGCTGAGATCCCTCATAAAATCCTCTAAAGCTAGTTACGAAAATAAAATTGCCAAAGATTCCAAAGACAGCCACAAGGCATTCTATAGTTATGTCAAGAATCTAAATGGCAATGCTCAGATCTGCTCTGAGCTACAACAGAATGGCATTAAATATACTGATCCCAAGGATATTGTCAATATCCCTGCAGATCGATTTAGTGCCAACTTCACCCCCCTCTCACCCCCTAAAGGGCCCATCTCAATACCAAAAGATTGCCAAATTCCGGTAATCATGGCCACACAGGTAGAAACTGCACTCTCCAAAGCTAAGAATACAGCATCCATGGGACCAGATGACATCTTGGGCTGTGTACTACATGAACTACAAAATGAACTAGCACCTCACCTAAGTGTCATGTTTAATCATAGCCTCACCTCAGGCTTCGTGCCCACTGAGTGGTGCACAGCTACAGTTATCCCACTCCACAAGGGGGGATCCACCTTGGATCCAAGGAACTACTGTCCCATCAGTCTGACGAGCCTGATCTGCAAGGGCATGGAACGCATTATCATGGAACTTATAAACAAAGACATTGGCAACCTTCAAACATTGGACCCCACCCAGTTTGTGTTCGTGAAGGGCTGATCTTGTCTTCTGAACCTGATTGACTTCTTTGAATCAGTTTCCAGAGCTGTGGACGAGGGTAAGGCAGTCCACACAGCCTATCTGGACCTCTCCAAGGCCTTTGACACCATCCCCCATGTTGGAATCATAGATTAACTTACTAAGCTGGGCATAAATCACTATGTCACGCAATGGGTTGCCAACTGGCTTACTAACAGAACCCAGACTGTAAAAGTAGCTGACTCCAAATCCAGCTCCAGACAAGTGACAAGTGGAGTACCTCAGTGTTCAGTCCTGGGACCGCTATTCTTCGGCATCTACTTCTCTGAAGTACAGACCAAAACTAAGGGACTCTGGCTAACAAAGTTTGCAGATGACTGCAAACTGGGAGCCATTATCGAATCCCCAAATTATGTGGATAGTCTACAAAAGGGCCTTACAGAAACAGATGCTTGGTGCCAGAGCCATGGGCTCAAGTTTAATGCCAAGAAATGTATAGTTATCCCCTTTGGGAAAAAACATGTACCCATGAATTACCACATAGGTGGCAGTACACTAAACACCGAAAGTGTGATGAGAGACTTAGGGACACAGGTGGACAGTGGTCTCACCTTCGATAACCACATCACTACAACAGTCAGGAAATCCTTCTATGTGGCACACCTCATCACTAAGGGCTTTTCATCCAGGAAAAAGGAGGTCATTGTCCCATTGTACTCATCCCTCATTAGACCCATTATAGAGTACAACGCCCCATTTGGTATGTACCTCACAAGACATCTGGAACAGCTGGAACGGCCACAGAAATACCTCACTAAAAGAATCACAGGCCTAAAGCAGATGCCCTATGCTGACCATCTAAAAAAACTCCAGCTATACTCTGTAGCATATTGTCTACTCAGAGGCGATCTCTGCTTAACATACAAGGTCATATCAAACCCTGAGCTGTTGGACATGCTCCACTTAAAGAAATCCCAATCCCTCAGAGCCACATGCTCCAGGGATCTAAATCTTGCCATCACAATGAACAAAACATGCTGGAGGGATAGGTTCCTGATCCAGAGACTCCCCATATTCTGGAATAGACTGCCCATACATATCAAGCAAAGCACCTCCTTGGCCCTCTTCAAAAGGAACCTTGACGATTGGATGGGAGATAGAAAATTCACCCCGGGGATCACATCAGTGACAGGGGTCCAGGGAAGAAAATATTGTGGGAAGAAATATCCAGGGAATTGTTTGGCTAGGCTTGTATAGGCCCTATGGCCAATAGCTTAGTATCAACCTATGAAGAGGAAATGAGGGCTCCCAACAAAGAGCTGTATGGATAGTCTGAGAGAAGAGCTGCGACACTCAGGCATGACTGTCCATGAAGTTAGGAGAGTGGCACTGAATTGAGAGACAGTTGGTGACAGTTAACACAATATCCCATGTAGAAAATGTGAACAAGGGGTTGATGATGTTCAACCCCCTTTTTTCAAGAAGAAAAGGAGCACTGGAAGAAATTAGGTGATATAGCCAGAGGAAAAGCATGATCAAAGGGCCTGTTTCTGCAGATGAACTTTGTACTGGGATCAAAATTTATAGTAGACAGTTCAGTGAAATACAGCAAATTATAGATACACATGGAGTGTAGTGTCATTTGAATACTTGCCAAGAAAAGTGCTTTTCAGTTGCACATGAAGTGGATGGTCTACCATTGTAGATGCCAAACCACATACCAGAAAAGGAGCAGCTGTGTTGATACAGCATATTGCAGCAAGTTTCTGGAAGCAGCAAAGTTTTCCAAAGGCACAGAACTGAAGTAGCACACAGGATTCTGCAGTACTTTGTTAAGAGGTATATATCTGGTATGATGTATATGTGACCACTTGCCCTGGAACAAATATAGGTACATTTATAAATCTGTGATATGATTTCCTGGTAGTTATACCATATAACTTATACATAATGCATGTAGCTAAATATCTACAGTGTAAGTGAGGGGAGGCAGCCCAATGTCAGGACTGTCTAGCACTATTCCATCCTGTATGTCCTACAGTTACCTGCTATGAGCCTAGAGTATGAGGAGAACTTCATGGATCAGCCAGATATCATAACACTGCAACCCTCTGTCACATGTTACTGTATAGTTATCCTTACACACGCAATCAGTGAAGCCCACCCAACTCCTGCATATCCCTGTGGGCCTCCTTGTAGCAGTTGCCCCATGTGATACCTATGGACATCTCTCCCTACCACTGGTTTGGGGTATAATTAATGTACCCCTCTGCCCATTGTTTAGCATATTTGTGACACCTGCTGTGTTCCTATGCCTGTCCAAATCTGTACTATTATGCACACCTGTGGTAACTCACTGGTAGTAGTCAGTATCCTCTTCTCCCCAGCAGTTACTGACCTACAGCTATGTGTCTTGCAATTATAGGAATTCTCATGCCATCCAGAGAGGGTGAAGAGAGGGCGGAAGGCAGAGGTAGGGCAACTTCAGCTGAGCTGAGAAGGATATCCTGCTGTAGGATATACATGGACACCATCTGCTAGGGTGAGGGGTGCTCACCATTGTCTAGGAGACCAAATCTGGGAGAAAGTGGTCCATGACATCAGTGCCAAACACAGAATTGTTGAAGGTATGTCACTGATATGATCAGGTGGGCCTACACGACATCATGTAGTACAATAAAGTGATAAACCACTACAGAAGGACCGCCTCTACTGCAAGCCTAACTAATGTTCCTAGTGTCCCTGCATGGTGCAGGTGTCATACTTAGAGGACTGTGCACAGGTTCTGTGAATGCTGGACCATTGTGTGTTCTGGAGGAAGATGCATCAGGCTATTAACCATAATGCACATCTACAAGGTTGCTCTGTACTGTGTGTAGGCAGACTATAGCAACCATTCATACCCACAGATATGTTAGATATTCTGACACACAAAAACAACACTAGACATACAGGCCTGTTCTATGTGTGCATGATGTGTACTACTGCTTACCTGCACAGAGCAGGGCTTTACATATAGAATAGTTATTCAAATTAAGTCTGTTCTTTATTATATTATACATGCCACCTATATAGGCTGGGTCAAGATAGCAGGTTGAGGTCAGCACCTATGCAGTGTCTGACAATGATGCCAAGACACAAATTAAATTACAGTCAGATGACCCACAGGCACTGTCTGTCTCCCTCGTTGGTGGTACTCCACCCACAGCATATGATGAAGGTACGGTCTCACCCACAACTGAGCTACAGGCTGTACAGCAAGAGTACCCACAATCTCCATAGGGTGGGGAGCTCATACATGACCTAGAGCACCAGCATTCTTCTCCTTGTGGCTGCAACATTAAAGCAGCACCCTGCATGAGATGTGAGTATGACATGCAAGCAGATGTAGTATTAATCAGAAGATGGTCAGGGTTATCATCCAGTCTACTGCTACCCATGGACCTGACTGGTGTATATGTGGCTTCCATGAGGATGTCACCCATCACTGCCACTGCTTTGATGATAGCATGCAGTCTAAGAATGATATAATGCTGGATTTCATGGGGAATATGATGGGATACATGGCTTTCACTGTCCAGAGGTTAGTATGTGTAATAAATGCTTTGTCAAGCACATTTGTCTATGTTTAAGGTGGGCACGTACATGAGATGGTCACATCAACAGGGCATCATAGGCCACATGTTCTGCCTCTGCAAGTATAGGGATGTCACACTTCAATAGTCCATGTCATGAGGGGTGTGGTGACAACTGCCAGTATTCAGAGGCAGGACACCTTCTTAGTGGAGTTCATGCAGGTCATTTCCTCCAGTAGCGCAGCATCCCTTTTGCTGGCAGCCTGTTGCCCCCCCCCCCACTACAAGCCTGCACAGTGGTCTCAGATCATGGTTACATGGTGACACCTTTCCCAGTTATGATCCCATACTACCACCTGTCATTGAAGGACATTGTCCATGACCCCATGCCACAAGACACAAGACCACCATCTCTGCTTCCAGTGAAATCTCCTCACACTCATGATGTGTTATCCGCCATTTGTCATTATGTCTCATGGCATCTATACAAATGAACAACTTTCACTTGCCGCACTTTCCCCCATGTGCAGTGCATATGGAGATTTATGATGCACAGTATAACTTGACAATGTACTGCCTAGCATAGACTTTAGGTAGCACTGTATGAATTGTGTTTGCTCTGTTTGACACTGCACTGTCAATGTGTGCTTATTATGGGCCCAGAGAGCTGGACTTGACAATGCCTTTTCACTTGCATTATTGTGTAGTGTGCTCATTTTTATCTGGGGCGGATATGTATAATTGCTACTCTCTGCCTCACTTGCCAGATGTTATTGGGATGCTGGAAATTATAATAGTGTCTTGAATGGATCTGGTGGATCCCTGACTGAATAGCTGGTCTACATGCTTTCTAGAAATCAGGTCATGTAGCATTCAGCTTGCTACTATAATATCTTGCAAGCACTTGCAGTGGCAAGGGTGTACAGGGGAGCTACCTCAGATGTATTCAATCAGTAGAATAATGATTTCAGCAGGCTGGATCCAAGTCCTGTGATGTTTCTGGTTTGCATGCGGATAGTGTTATACTGCTGTTCAGCGATGTTGGAGTTCTATACGAGTGCCATTAATTAAGACTCCAGTAGGTATCATGTTTCACCTAAAACACAGTAAGAACATATGAAGGGGAAGGTGAAACATGTGCACATGCTGTCTTTGGCTTTGCATGTTTCTGAATCCCAGAGTATCTGCACTTACCAAGTAGGTAGCCATGGGGAGTTTCCCTATACATGAAGTGTTGATACAGCTGACTTGTTTGCCAGCTGTGGGAAACATAGTCACTGCCAGGGTGCTGAGTAGACACATTGGTTATCAACCCTCAAGTGTTGCACACTAAGTGGCAGTTGATAGAGTAATAGCCTTCCCTATCAACACAACCCTGTACGTTGACATCAAATTAGGTCTTTATTGTGACAAGTGTACAGGTTAAAGTACCAAGTATGTCATGGAGATGTGTAATGTCATACAAGCTAGGCAAGGTGGTAGCTGTCTCCCCCCTGGTGTGCTGAGGAATAAATATACTTATCCCATGTGGAAGTGGAGAATTGAGAAATGTGTTGAGTGTCCTGATGGTGGCACCTGTGATATTTCCATCGTGTCTCCTGTTTGTCTCTGGAACAAGCATTGCAAGGGTCTCACATAACTAAGCACCCACTTGTATAGGAATTCCACACATTCCTCCTGATCCTTTTTGGGGATGATATGTGTCAAGCAATGCCCATATGAGATCGCTGTCCACACAGAAATGGTCTGTTACCTTCTAGTCAGTTACTGTTACTATATTAGCAGAAATACAATGATAATACTCAGTGCAAAGGGTTAATTCAAACACAAACTGGTTTTTAGCATACGTTTGGATATACAGTGATAGTATACACACAGAGGGAATTTCATGGGTAAGCTTTCAGGGCAAAGTGCAGTGCTACCTTAGATTACAAAGTGAGAGTGTTTCTTATGAAGGAGGGATGAAATAGGCCTACCTTCATATTAAGGCAGTTTATGAAATCTGTTTGCAGTTGGGAAGCCAGTGTAGCTCCATGTTCTTGTTTCAATGATTAGGGCTGATAGCTCATCAGGAGCATTTGTGGTATCCCTTGGTTATTATGACAGTGGGCAGTGATGTTCTGATGATTTTTTAAGATACTGTTTGAAATTTCTCTTGAATTTAGTGAAATCAGTGGAGGCTCTCATGGCTGATAAGCTTGTATCTCACAGTCTGGGTCTTAGAATGGAGAAGATATGATCGCTACATTTTTCATTTGAATAGGTTGTGTGTAAGGAGGAGAGAGTTAGTTGACGCTGTCAAGTTAGTTAATTGCTCTTGCAAATTTTTGTATCTTACTAAAGTAAACTACATTGAATATACATTTTCTTACTCACATAATTAACTTGCTTGTTGTTGTTTACTGTATTTCAATGTAAAAATTTACATCTTGGAGCTTTTGTTACTGAGCTTCCACCGAAAACGGGATCTGGCTTAGATGGACTACCCCTGTTAACGCATGAAATTAATTCATGAATGAGTGGGAGAGTAAATAAATAAAATATAGTCCTTTCTTATTGTGAATATGTTGGATAAGCAAGGGAAAATGCTTTGATGTAATGGCTTAAATAAGAGAGAACTTAAAAGGAGATCTGCCCTTTGCTGAAGTGGGATCCGCTTTGCTTTTCTGATAACATTGAAATGATGCTTAGCACCTGGAGAAAGTACTATGAGGAGATAAATTGTACTAGCAGCTGTTTGAAGTCTAGGGAGGTATTCACATGTACCTGTGAGATGGCTATGAGTAAAATTGATCAGAAAAAGAAAACATCTTAAAATCTGTGAAAAAATGATTTTACATAATGAGGATAAAACTCTACTCAGGTAAATGAAACCATGGAAATTTTCTGAACATACGCAGATGCAATAGTCAGGAATACAAGAAAGAAAAACATTGCTCAGCAAGTGTCAAAATTCAACTGCCAGTGTTATAAAAATGTGCTCACAGACTGAAATATATATAAAAAAAAAAAAAAAAAAAAAAAAAAAATATATATATATATATATATATATATATATATATATACTCAACATTTTTTTGTTATACAGAGTCTTTACACTTTTATTTTACATGGATGTAGAACCACATCCCAGATGATACATACAATACCCCTCTTGGGTATTATTGACAAACTCAAGAGGTTAGGTACAAACCCATATGTCACCCGGTGGATAGCCAACTGGCTCACAGGCAGGACCCAGGCAGTTAAAACTGGTGAGTGCACCTCTACAAAGAGGCCAGTCACAGGTGGAGTCCCTCAGGGATCAGTCCTTGGACCGCTCCTTTTTGGCATTTACTTCTCAGAAGTCAAAGCCAATGTCAGTGGTCTCTGGCTGACTAAATTTGCAGATGACTGCAAATTAGGAGCTGTTATTGAATCTCACACTGACACAGATGTTCTCCAAGAGGGACTAACACAGACAAACAACTGGTGTCAGAGTCATGGACTAAAACTAAACGCCAAGAAATGCATAATAGTATCCTTTGGGAAGTCATCCATCCCTGGTAACTATCATATTGACAACACACCCCTTGGGATTGACTCAGTAGTCAGGGACTTAGGGACACACATAGTAATCTAGCCTTTGATCACCACATGTCTACAGTGGCGAGGAAATCATTCTATGTTGCGCAACTTATAAACAAAGGTATGGCATCTAAGTCCAAGGAAGTCATTGTTCCACTGTATTCAGCATTCAGCAGATCTATCAATTAATACAATGCCCCCTTTGTTATGTACTTAACCAGGCATATCCAACAATTGGAGCGTCCACAGAGGATTCTCACTAAAAGAATACAGGGCGTAAGTAATATGTCCTATGCAGACCGCCTCAAGGCCCTATCCCTGTATTCTGTCTCCTACAGGCTTTTAAGAGGAGATCTATGCCTGGTATACAGGGCATTGTCAGACCCCACTCTCTGGACCTCCTGCATATCCACAAAACAAATAGCACCAAAATTACCTGTTCTAAAGACTTAAACCTTGCCTGTGATATAAATAGGACCTGCTGGAGAGATAGGTATGTATCCCAGAGACTACCCCATCTATGGAACAGGCACGTCATCCATGAGAAGCAAAGTTCCTCCCTAACCCAATTCAAGTGCAACTTGGACAATTGGATGGGAAACCGGAAATTCATCCCTGGTTTGGTACCTATGTCTCTAATGGACAGAGGTAACCTGTAACTGGTTCATCTCCCAGGCCCATGCTTACACTTATCAAGGCTTGCCAGAGAATTGGGATGCATGGCTAGGCTTAAAAAGGCCCTTGTGGTCGTTAGTCTAGTAAGCACCTATGAACCTATGAACATGATCCTAAAAGGCAATTTAAGCATTCAGAGCCAGTTTGAAAGAATATCTTCACCAGCAGGCAAAATGCTCTTGCTTTCATGATGTAGAATATTAATAGGCAGTTGCTTATGCTCTATAACATTTCTGAATTAATATTCTCATGTTGCATATAATGTAAACAAAAATTTGAATGCAATTCTCACATTTTGTCAATTGTAATTAATGTACGCATGATTATACTCTTTCTCTGTTCTAACTGTATTGTGCAATAGTTATCTTGTATATCACTTGAACTCATTCAGTTGTTTCCATAAGCTTTTAATTATTCAGTTTTAATTGTGTAAAATCTTCTGTAAATATGTTGTTTATCACTTATGCTATTTCTAAGCCAATGTCATGGCTGAAAATGATCAATAGACCATCACAGTTATCCAGTTAACAAACTGGGAATAAATAAAATAAATAAATGCATAATACTATCCATGAATAAAAATGGTTTTAAAGGAGGGCTGTAAGCACTGTAACCAAACATGACACCAACCTGACACTAATGAGGCAGAATTACACCACAGCCAACCACATGTGAAGGATAAGTGGTACTACTACCTTCTTCAAAGGGTGAGCTTATAACAAGAAAGTGCACACAAATCTGCTTCAGTAACTACAAACATGACACCAGCCTGACACTAGTGAGTCAGAATCAGAGCTTATAACAAGAAAGTGCACACAAATCTGTTTCAATAACTAGTTTACAAAGTGCAATCTGGCTCCTCAAGCATAAAGGGTATATCCACTGTTGTCCTGGGTATAAGCTTCCAAACTTCACACCTAGACCGAACTGCACACATTTCACTTACAAAGCTGGATTTTTGGTCCAGCACTCTCATGTCTCACCAGTCTCTCTGTAAACCAAAGTCTTCCAGTGCCCCTTTATGCATGGCAACTACCTTTCACACAAAATATTATTTACACACACTCTCCCACATATATGCGTGAGCGCACACAGACACACACACACACACACACACACACACACACACACACACACACACACACACACACACACACACACACACACACACACAATTCTATGGAAATGTGGCTGAATTCTTCAAATCCATAGATTTCTTTCTGGGCTCACGGTACTGACGCCATTCTAGTAAAAGCAGATACCCAATTACCAATTGCTCTGACATAAACCACATATGAAATACACCATTAATATCTCTTTCACTGGTAGTGAGCTTAAGCAGTCTCATGGAAGATTTGTGCCACGCAGTTTGTTAAGCAACAGCATGAATAATGATTACCCTCTTCTCTAATAAATAACAATGCCAAAAGTTTCTTACAAATACCAGCTACGAGATCTCATAGGTAAATAAATGAACTTTACTTAAAATCATAAACAAAACAGAGTAAATACACAGTCAAATAAATGTTAGTTGGCACTCTAGTGAAATTACAAAATTCAATATAGATAGGATGCATACAGAAAAACAACTAAGCTTCAGATATTTCAATTCCCTTGCTAGCTTAATACGGAAATATTGACCTGAGTAGCTAGCTAATGCTCACAGGTAATTTCACACCCCAAGTTAAGTATGTCAATTGTTTCAGCATACAGTAATGCAACATATTTTTCTCCCAGCCTTTCCCAGTGTTCATGACATCATCATCCTGCTGCTGAGGAAACACGTTGTACAGCATAACTGCCACTAGTTTATGTCAAAAGACATCATGTTTGCATTCCTTGATATGAGAATCCTAGTTCTGTCTAAAAGTTCTTCTAGAATTACATTCCACTGGCTGTTTGTCCTTGCCTGTTACATTGACAATTAGTGACAGTATGTCTAGAGACTTCCCTACTCTTTGATATCTGAACAAACCATATATTATTCTAGCATGAGAACAAAATACTTTAGATGAGCATGAGAGTAAGAAAAAAAATGAATACATTCTGGGTTAAATTGCTTGGAATAATCACAAATGATTTTCTTTTAACCTGGCTTTACCCATAGCTCCACAATGGTAATATATTTTAGAGTATGCACTGATAGGGATTTTAGTCAGAAAATGCAAAGTCTCCTTTCATAAGACACGAAATGCATCTCACAATCTGAGTGATATGAAATCGTAGCACACTCTGCATGTTGGTGATCAGTATGAACTTCCCCACTTCTGATTCATGTGAACTGCCCCACTTCTGATTCATGTGAACTGCCCCACTTCTGATTTATGATCGCTACATTGATATGCTAATCATAAGCTACTGCAGTCTGTAATGATTTTAATGTTCTCACAAATCTTTTATTATACTTCTCTCTCAGCAATAACTCATGGTTCATGCAATCTACATGTATGGAGTATAGATTTTAACCCTGGTGGCAGGACCTCCTCTCAGTACCACCCATTAGCTGTACATGTTTATACTTGGCTTACTATTATATATAATTGATTCATCCCAAAACTAAGGCTTACAATATATTATTTGACTAAGTTAGATTGTCCTTTTGGTCCCCTATTATTACAACTTCATGTTTTTAAGTGCCATAAACCATTTGAACCTCTGTTAATCAATCTTTAAACATATAAACCTGTAACTACATACATCATGACCCAGATCTGTGCCAAAGGCACTTCTACCTTTTACCCCGTCCATACTTTAGTTATGACAGACCTGAAAGCCATACAGGGACTACATTTATTGGCTTCTAACTCCTGCCTCCCACATCTTTTATATGACGTGTTGTTTGTGAGAGATCCTATTTTTTTCCCACTTACTCATAAAAATTATCTTCTATTTCTATATGACTTGAATTCTATTTCCTTAATTCTTTCAAGCATTTCCTTGATTTCTCACCATCCAGGATTCTCTTAACTCATCAACTCCCTTGTATTTTTTTTTTTTAGCAACTGTCATTATCAGTGCAAATAAAGCCCTTATGTCTCTTGGCTAGCCCCCCGCCATCCAATTTAATAACATCATTTCTTTAGTTATAAAAAAGTGCTCACTCATTATTGTGTCTATGTGCCACTCACTTCCTGAGTGCATCTCCAACATTTTAAACTTACTTGTGGAAACATATGGTATAGTCTAACTGGCATGTAAAAGTACCTCTGCACTCTAAACTTTCAAGATTTTGTCCCATATCTGAGGAGAAGATATTTCCAACAATCCTTCTTTTGAAAATTGCCTTCAGAGCCTATGTCTGCAGTCTTGTCCAAGTCTCTCCACCTGCATGGGTTCTCAACTCTATTTTGCCTTCATATGGCCTTGTAATGAGCTTCTTTCTTAATTTGACACATGTTCCAGCTTCTTTTAGGAATTGTGTCAGTACTGGGAGTTCATGGAAACTCCCTAACTCTTCTACCTTCCCACCGTAATTTGATGTAAGACTTAAATATGCTGTAGAATCATTCCTTCTCTCTCTCTCTCTCTCTCTCTCTCAAATTGAATTCGGCCTTTGCCTCAGCCAGTGCCAGGGTCCTCCAAACCCTAACTAACTCCTCACAAAATTATGGGTTTCTGTTTTTTCTCCTCCAGATTGTTGTTGCTTTTTGTTTACTACTCGCCTGACTATTATGAGACTGTTCCACAACTGACAATATCAGTTGCCCCCATTTTTTTTATCTTATTTAGGCTCAAGAGCCTTCACTAACTCTGGCTTAAGCATGATCGCAAATTTACTATTACTATTGCTCGTGTTACCATTTCCCATAATTCCAGTTTATCATCCACTTCCAGATTGCCCTGCTCAGCTTTCATGCTTTTCCCATTGGGCTGAATACATTGTTACTTGAAATAAATGTATCAACTTTAGTTATGTAGTTTTATAATATTCTTCTAAGTCTATTGGCCCTAGTTTTCCCTGCTCTCTCAATAGTAATAGAGTTTCCCACTGAACTCTGTATTTTATTTTCCCAAATAAAGTCCTTTAACTATCTTTTCAACATTGTCCATACCTCCTTAGATGTAGTATAACATAATGTGTGGCTTACATTTAACACAAGTAGTACCACTACCATTTTTGTGGCTTGAATCTTACAATCGAAATCCATTGATAACTGTCTTCACTGCCTAAGTTGTGTAGTAATTTTATCTACAGCTTGCTTCCATGTCCTTTGCAGTACTCTCTTTGAGTTTGTCTCTAACCGCCTCCCCCATACCTCATCCTTTGATGATCCCATAGCAAGGGAAACTATTGCACCAATTCACATATTGGGACATAGTTCAAGACAATTGCCTTTGTTTTGTCTTCAGGGGGATTGGCATAATGGGTAGGGTGTTTACATAGTAGTCACAAGGCACAGGGTTTGATTTGTACCTTTGGAATGGAAACATTTGGCTAGGCTTAAAATAGCAAGCAAAGGCAGATAGCCTAGTACTAATCAATTAACCTATCCTTTAGCCTGTTAGTCTGCTATACCTTCTCAGTTTGGCAAGAAGTGTTATTGAGTTCTTTTCCAGATCAATGAGATATAGTACAAGATGATCTGCAACACGGCTAGTTTCTCTAATGACTGTCCCCATTTGTAACCACTTACCAAATAGTTTCTAATTTCTTTAAGGAATGGCTCCAAATATATGGTAACAGTGGGCAACCTTGTCTTGTCCATCTTGTGATATTTATTGTCCCAATTAACCTTCTGTTATAGTTCAGTCTGGCATTAGTACCCTGGTATATCCTAAAAATTAAATCTACTAATTTCAAACTTTCCTCAAGAATGTCCAAATGATTTTTCTGGCATCCAGCTCTACCATCATAAGAGTTTCCCTTTTAACTTCATCATTTTCTTCTATCATGAATGTCATAATAGTACTATTAAATGTTTGCCTACCTATCACAAACCTGCATTGTTCTAGGCCTATCAGTTCTGGTAAATTTTTTGCTAGCATTTGACAAAGGCATTCATAAATATTTTGTAATTATGATTTAGTATGATATCGGTCTATATGACATTAGGTCTCTGATATCTTATTCCTCCTTAGGTATCAGTACAATTGCTACTGTGTTCCAAGAGTGGGAAGATATTGATGTCTTACATAATAAGGTTGGATAAATGTGTCCAGACTTTAAGTAATTAATTTTCATTCACTTTCCATATCTCTAGAGGGTATACTATCTATGCCCAGAGACTTTTCTGATTTCTGATTCCTGATGACTTCCCCTAATTTCTGTTTTATTTATTATTTTTTATTAAACATCTAACTTCTTTTTTGTTTAATTTAGAAAAAAATGCAGTCCTGCTAAATATGATTTTATTTCTCTCCTTCTGGCCTCATCTAGTTCATCTCTGCTGTATAATGTGGCATATAGTGTTGTAACACTTTTACTACTTTATTGGGTTTTACTTCTACTCTTCCTGAGTTAAAGTCTGTAATGATTTTGCGTGAAACTTGCACACTGGACATACTGCTCTGATTGTCCAGATAGGTTTGCCAAGTTGACCACTCTCTGCATTACTTCTCCATGTGGATCCAACTACTACCCACAGACATCATGTTTAGGGACCATCAGTTGGTTATTAGTGTTAATGGACAAAGGTCTGCAATGGCATTACCAACTCTTGTATCACATCTATTGCACGTTTAGCTTGGAATGCTAAAAATTGTGAAAGTTATGTGCAGAATTCACAGCATTAAATTCAGGATGTTATCTCTGTGTGCTTTCAATATTTTGTAAGAAACATAATATTCTTTTAAACATGCCTCATGTCCAACAATGGCACATCATTTCAAAATGGGCCTGGACAATGTTAAGTAAGGCAATACTGAAATCATCTTTCAGCACGGAATAGTATGCAGCCAGGAGCATGAGGCGTGCAGTCATACAAAATGTGCTTCCCTCTGATGTGCAGTGCTGTCAGGGTTTGGCCTTTCCTATTGGTTTAAGATGATTATATGAAGTTCAGGTGTCAGGTATGCAGAAGAAGCTTCCCACATATGACACTTCTCTTTACCTCCAATAAAAGAGTAATATTTTTGAAAACTATATCAGGCATGTTTTTGAGATTGACGTGTCTTTTGACAAAACAATTTTCTCTTCGTTTCCATGGTCCTAAAGAGTATTGCCTGATGTTACTATTACTGTTCATGTGCAGAAGTTGTAAAAATACAGGCTTCACATCTGAGACAACAAAACTGAAACTTGCAATGTAATTCTAACAATCTAAAATGTTCTTTGAAACATACCCATGCTGAATGTTTATAAAATATATTAAACCATTTCATCTACTTTGTGGTGTTTGTTCTGAAGCATGAAGAGCTATCTGAAAAGTACAGAATTATGTTGAACAAAACCCGAAACAGTAAGCACTGATGACATTAAAATGAAAACAATATCCAAACATGGCAATAAAATCAGTAAAGGACTACCTTGTCTGATATCTTTACAACAACAATAACCAAAAAAAAAAAAAAGAATAAATAAAAAAAATAAGGAAAGAAAAAAAAAAGATACTTTAGTACAGATGTAGGGGTTGTCTGACAATTTAGCTCAGAGGATTAAGATTATGACTTTCAAATGAGCTTTATCTTGCAGTCCTGGGTTTGAATCTGCCAACTTCCAGTTGCAGATTATGAAAGCCTCAGCAATTCACTTAATTACACAATGCTCCTAGTTTTTTTTTTGAAAATGGGCATTTGTGCTCAGTGAGTTTACCTAATTAATAAATAAATAAATAAATAAATAAGGGTCATGCGGTGGTGGTGCTGCGGTAGTGTTGTTGCCTCACAGTAAGACATTGTCCTGTTCGATTCTCAGCTAAAGCGTCTTCTGTGTGGAGACATGCGTGAATGGGCGCACTTTCTTTGAAGGTTGTGCGTCAGGGCTGTCAACTCGGCATGTAAAAATCTACTGCCAATCATTAGCGGACCGGAGTTCTGCTGTGGCGACCCCTAACCGGGAAAAGCCAAAAGACACGACACAACAAGTGATGAGTCAGAAGACTGCATATGGCAACTTTTAGGAGACTGGATGAAACTAATTCGCATCACATCATGTTTTCCACCCAGGTGCCAAAAAGTCATCTCTACTGTCCAGAGGCTGACATGAACGACAAGCATTTTGACTACTGCAGCATCTAGAACAGAGACAGCAAGAGACTATAAGAATTTATTTACAACTGCATATCTCCAAGATTTGTCTGATGTCAGGGCATAGAGTAGGTCTCCTGTAGAGGTATCAGTAATGGAGATGGGAGATCATGCTAAGCATCTCTACAGAGGAAACCTATAGGATCCCAAATAAAAGAAAGCAACTTCTAATAGGTATTTTTTATTTTATACATATGTTGAGTTGGTAAGCCCATAGACACAAGTGCCTCTTTTAGGGTGTGACCTGGAAATACTGGTTTAGTGACTTGCTCAGAGGTGCACTGTGGAAAATGAAGGTAGAAGAACTTATAACATAAGGGAATAACCTTAAGCAAATACAGTGACACAGATATTCTCTGAGGGAGTAGCTGCCCATGGCATGGGGGAAGTTTGGATGCATGGCTTCTAGGGTTTTCAGACATGATTGAATGACTTGTGATGAGCTAATATTACTAATTTCATTAGGAACTGTAGCTCCACTTGAATATATCTAAGACTATAAACGAGTGATGGTCTATATACATCTAGGAGGGGAGATTCTTTCTTTAGTGACACATTTAAATATGTTATCACCAAGCATTTGAGCAAAGCAAGGGGAAATATCATTTAATTAATGTTGTGACTTTGTTGGCAGGAACAATAAAATAAGATTTATGATGTATTGAAAAAGACAGTCACAAAATGAGTATGGATAAGACAAAATTGGGCAAGACAGAAGTAAAGCAAAATATAGTCAGTACTAATGCCTGCAGTCTAGGCAAATATCTCTCTCTCTCTCTCTCTATATATATATATATATATATATATATATATATATATATATATGTGATTATGAAGCAGATACCAAGATATATATTTAATGCTGGCACAAGGAAGCTAAAATAAAAAATAAAAGAAGGTATAGTCATTGATATAAGGCAATTAATAAAAAGCGCACATTTCAAGACATTGTAAAAATAGAACTTTTTTGTCCTTCAAAATCAGGATATTAACACTGATGTATCAGTAAAATTGATGAGCAAAAAGCCATTTTTGTATGGCAGCGACCCCCTCTCCCACTTACTTATATATTCTAACTCCATAGTCACACAACATTAGAGAAAGGACACACAACATAAGGGTAAACGGTGCTTCCACACCCAAACTTCAAATGTATTTAATCTGTCCATGACCTCACCTGTAGACCTTGGAGACAGACTATAAAAGACCTAAACCAGAAATGTCAATGATCTGCTCAATAAAACATACTAAAACCTTCTGATTCATTGCCAGTAAACACCGATGTTTCCAATAAATAATAGTGGTGAACAAAGCGTGCAACTGCAAAACAACATACTCCCATAAATAGGGCTGAATAAAGACAAGGTGGTGTTGTGGATCACAGTGAAAATATGAAACAGTACTGTAGATGAGATGTATAGCAATCCCTTTTCATTATGCAGAAAGAGATTAGAAAATGACAGATGATATGTTTTGGAAAAGCAAAAAAACAAAGAGCGTGCTGCTGATGGGGACATCAGTGCCAGGCCACAGCTAAAATCAGGATAATTACTGGTGCCCTTGAAAAGACTGGTAGTTAGTACTACAGCCTGCTCAAGAAAGGGTGGTCTAAGGGGAAAGGTAGAGACAATTATAAAATCTGGCAGTGGGCAGCCACATGGGAACAACTGAGCAGTAGACTCAAGTTCCGTAAAAAAGGCAGTTATGAACTTCAAAAAAGCAGACTTTGGCAAACTGGGATAGTATTTCAGGAAAACTCTAGCAAACAGACATAAAGGTGGTAAGAACACTGGAGAGGCAAAACCCTGTAATCGCAGAAGCTGTATCTTTGTGTGAAGCAAATGACCAAATATAATTTATTTATTTATTTGACATTTGTTAACCGGGTTAGTCCATCTGAGCCAGTGGCTCATTTGTAGTGGAGAACCGAGGAGAAATGCTCCAGCAATACAAACATAAAAAAATAACATAGTATGCAATATAGAAAACCCAAGAAAAACAGTGCAGCAACACAACATAAGCAAAAATGACTTATACAGTAATCAGGTGAAATGAATAACTGTAATAGAAATAAAACAAAATGAAGTAAATACAACTGGTACATTTAAGTATTTATAATAATGACATATCTTTCCCAAGTAGCATAATGCAATATTATCTAGTGAGCAGATTAGTCATTGAATTAGTAGATGTAGACAGGTAGTGAAAAGAAAACAAAAGGAAAATGCAGATTATGGAGGATTTAGGCAAGGACAGGTTTCTGAGTTCAGAAAGTAGTGCTTGACTTTAGTTTTAAAGCAGCTGGAACTAGTGATGCTATGAATGTGAGATGGTAGCCTATTCCATGCAAGAGACACAGAGAGTTTATAGAGGAGTTTACCATAAGTATTGTTGGGTTTATAGACGTCTAGAAGGTGCTGGTCAGAGCAACGAAGAGACTGGGTTGGGGTATAAGGGGATACTAAGGTAGAGAGTGATGGGCAGGCTAGCGGTTTGCTGAGTAGAGAGTGTGTCAACTGCAGCTGGGCAAGTAGTAAGAGCTGGGGGAATTCTAGCCATTGAAGCTGTTTCAGGGTAAGGCAATGATGGGGTTTATAAGGTTGGTTACTGGTGAATCTGGCTATGTTATTGTAAGCTTGTTCTAGTCTGGAGAGAAGGTTTGACTGGAGGTAAGTTAGGATAGAGAAGGCGTAGAGGAGACATGGAAGGAGGTAGGCTTGAGTAAGGGTGGGTTTGGAGTTGGGAGCAAGAAATGTCTTATTCCTTTAGAGAGGATCCAGTTTCATATTAGTTTTTTTGATACAGTGTTGGATTTCGCTGTCGACTTTGAGTTGGTCATCAATTATTGTACCCAGTAACTTAGTGTGAGGCTCAGCTTTGATGACAGTGTTATCTAGCAAAGAAATAGTAAAGGTGGAATTTAGGTGGGGGAGAGTTTTGGGGAGAAATAGTAGGAGCTTAGTATATTTTTGGGGTTGAGTATAAATTGATGCTCTGTGAGCCATTTTCCGACAGATGAAAAGGAGTTTAGGGTGATAGAAAGAAGTTTAGAGATGTTGTCAGCACAAGAGTTAAGAGTAGAGTCATCGGAGTACTGTATGAGGGAGGGGGTGTTGCAGGAGGGTAAAGATAATTGGTGAAGATGCTGAATAGGAGGGAGCCAAGGACTGAGCCTTGAAGGACACCAGTTTGGAAAGGTAGGAAAGGGGAGCAAGCAGATAGTCATCTGACAGACTGGGGCCTATTTGATAGATAGGTTGAGAACCAGTGAATAGTAGAGAGGAAGAGATTAAGGCCAGTCAGCTTAGTAAGTAGCTTGGAATGGGAGACAGTATTGAAAGCTTTACAGAGGTCGAGAGAGAGGCAAGACATGAGGAGGTTTCTGTCCCTGGCTTCAGCAACAGTGTGAGTGAAGGATAGGAGGGCAGTGGAGGTGCTGTGGTGTGGCCTAAAGCCATGTTGAGTTGGGTCAGAAGATTTTCATTAATAAAGTGAGTTAATAGCTGATTGTGAATACATTTTTTCCGGGATTTTGGATAGAGGAGAAAGGATGGCAATGGGTCTGTAGTTAGAGGGCTCTGTGGAGTTACCTCCTTTGTAAAGTGGAATGGTGAAGAAAGATTTCCAGATGTGGGGGAGAGTAGAGTCTTGGATAGATCTATTTATTAGGATACCCACATGATAGATTATGGAATGAGCATAGAGTTTAAGAAAGAAGGGAGGGAGGTTTTCAGTAGAGGGAGAACTTAACAGAAGTGACTTGATGTAGGCTGTGGAGATGGGGTTAAGAGACAAAGGGTTGTGTTGCATGTCTAGTGAGTTGTGTGAGAGTGGTTATGGCTTTGGGAGTGTTGGGTAAGTTTTTGAATAGATTCAATGAAGTGGGAATTAAGTAAGGTGGCAGTTTCTAAGGGAGAATTATTAGGGTAGGGGTTGCGGGTGGTAGGTTGACCCGGATTTAAGATTTTATTGATGGTATGCCAGAATTTTTTGGGGTTAGATTTTTGGGAAACGGGGTTATAAAAGTAAGTTTTCTTGTCTTTGTTGATTGCTACTTTTGCTAGATTTCCTAGTTCTTTATATTTTTATAGGAATGTTACCGATTAAGTTTTTAGCCACTTTTTTCCAATTTTTGTCTCTTTCTTTTATAAGAGCTAGGGTATATTTGGTAAGCCAAGGTGAGTAGTTAGCTTTAATTCTCACATTTCTAAGAGGAGCTAAAGAGTCAAGTATATCAAGAAAAATGTGATTAAAGTGTAGAACGGCTTCATTAAGAGGGAGGTTTTAAGGAAGCCCCAGTTTATGGAAGTGAGCCTGTTATTGAAGGTTTCGGGATTGAAAGATGAAAGCTTGCGACACACTCTAAAATGGTGGAATTTAAGTATTTGGGAAGAGTAAAGTTGGACTTGGATAGGGAGGTGATAACTTAGGGAGTTGGGCAGGGCTCTGGGATCATGATATAGAGTGGGGTCAGAGGTAAGAATCCTAATCCTAACAAGGCATATTAATAGAAATTCATGATAGAATAGATTTGAGGATGGGAATGTTGTTTCCAGGAAGGATATAGACAGAGGCAATGGCAAATTCCTTGTGGGGGTTGAGGTGGCAATTTAGAAGTAATAGTTCAGCTGGTTGAAAGTTAGGCAAAGATATTGGAAGGGGGGCTGGGTTAAGGTGTTCAGTGTACATAACTGTGACACCTCCACCTTTTTTGGTGGTTCAGTCTTGGCGAAAGATGTTGTAGTGGGAAGGTAGTATTTCAGTGTTACAAATATGTGGTTTTAGCCTAGTTTCAGATAGGGCCAGGATGTGTGGTGATCGGTGGTTGATTCAGGAGTGTAGTTCTGTAACTTTATTAGGTAGACATTGTATATTAATAGCAGAGATAGAGAGATGTTTATCGAGATAGGTGTTTGCTGTAATTGAACTCGATGTACCTGGGTTGGGGTGGATGTCGCCAGATGATAGTAAATTGTTAGCAAAAGGAGAAGGTTTATTTGCTTAAAGGTAAAAGCCAGTGGGCTTGTATTTAGATTTGAGGGCTGTGATAGAGACAGATAATTTTTTTTATTTTGATGAGATGTATGAAGGAAGATTCAAAGACAGAGGGGCAAATTAGGAAGGGCAGCGAGGGTTCCTTGTGGAGTATAGGAGAAGTGTAGGTTGGGGATGAATGTGAAAAACTAAGGTGTGTATGATAGGAGGTAAGTAAAGAGAGATACTTAAGCAGGATTGATGTGAGGTAGAGGGGGGCATGGTTTGAAATGAAATAATGACAGTAGAAGGATGACAGAGAGCTAGGTAAACGTGTGTGGGGAAGAGGTTATTTACTAGGGAGGAGATTAGTGAGAAATAAGATGAAAACAATGGACAGGGAGTATTGAGAGATTCATTTACAAGGATTTTTTTTATGGATTACAAAAGAAGGAAAACATGGAATATGCCACAGCTTTGATCTGGGTAAAGGAGGTAATGAAATGAATGGAAAGTTGTTTTTGTTGTTTACACAGGTTATATAATTAGAGCGAATGAGCATTCAGTATATGAGTATGTATGCATAATAGTCACAGAGCTTCTTCATAGTTCATGGATTAGTAATAGGCTAACCCCCCTTGTGGGTTGTTTTAAGCCTAGCCAATTACCCCATGTAAGAATCAAACCCTGTACCTTGGGTCTATAAAGTAAATCTCCTCCTTTAACCATTATGCCAGCCTCCCACCTGAAAAAAAAAACATTGAAATTCCCTGAACAGGAATCAAACTCAAGCTATGGCAGTGAAAGTGCCAAATCCTACACTAGACCACAAGGGATCCATAAATGGATTTAAGTGCTTTCATTCAAGAAGATGGCAGCTTTTTGTAACTGAAAGCAATGAAGACCTTGAAGACATGTTCTCCATTCTCAGAAAGCACAAGGCTATGTTATGGGGCAGTCACTGACAGAATTATCTGATCTTGCTTATAGAAGGATAGTCCTTGGTTTTTGCTTTTTTGTAATAAACATCTGTTAAGCGAAGTGTTTGCTTTCAGTGTCGAAACTGTTCTGTAAATGCAGCAAAATCCAAATGCTGTAGTTTCGGTAGAGATTAGTGTAAACATATACTCAAGAAGTCTAAAGCCTGCATGCAAATTCTTTCAGATATATTGCACAGTACTTGCAAATTAGGATTACTAAATTTGCACATACTGAAGGAAGGGGTGTAAGTTTTATAGGTCAGGGAATGAAAGTTTTAGAGGCCCCACCTCCCACCCCACCCATGGAAGGAATGCAGTGCATGTCACTAGACAGTAAACACACATAAGCAGGCATACACAATAAAACTGTATCTTTATCAGCATATGGAATTTAAACATAAAACAATAATAAGTAATAAAATTGGACTGTTAAAAGCAAGTTGGTATCATTCTGAACAACGTGTAGTTTGCTATTCACAAGCTAACTTTATGGGTTACTAATCTATACTAAGTCCAATATGGTTAATGAATTTACTAATAGTTTCTACGTACCTCTTTTACTTCGGTATTGCTTGACACATTTTCATGGAAAAGGGATCTCTGCCCATTTTATTTCTATGTCTCGTCCTACAATCAGTTATTTCCAGTTCCGTATTCTGTAGTCGTGAAAGCACTTATAAGATTTGAAACAGGATTATTCTTGGTCTTTTTAATTTTATTTTATTTGTTAACAGGCTAAGTGAAATAGTTCTTATCAAACCCTTTTCAGGCATGACCTAGACCAGATGGGCAAGGATAAATATAACAGTGGACAAATTAGTGTAACTAATCAAGCCATATATTTATTTGGGAACTAAGAGGAAAATAACGTATCCAGAGAACCTTATGCAGACAGAGGTAGAAGATCCAGAGTCCACACAGAGACTGACCAGAGGACAGGGTTATTCCCTATGCCTTGAAACTAGGAAGCATAGTTCTTACCACTGAGGCCTCATGCTGCATGACTTCTGTCAACATCTCCAGGTTATCTGCCCTTGGTCATGTTACTTGTTTGGCTTATTCATTCCCCATGAGCATAAGCTGTTTGTAGGAAATCAGCGTCCAGTAGGCATTATAGTTTCTGTTTACTCCTGCCGCTATTGCTCCATGTTGTAGCTTGATATGTTTTCCCAGTTCTACCATTGTGCTTCCATGCATGCATCAAATCCTAGCTACAGCACATGACCACAATGCTTGTTGAGCATGCATATCTTGGCCCTTAATAGTGCATGTTGATACACTTTTCTTCTAATACTGGCTAAGGCTCTTGCCACCCCTATAGTGCCTTTTTCAGGCAAAGCTCAAAAGACATACCCACCTCCATAGGCAATACCAGAACCAAAAAACTAAGGGTAATGCTACTCAACGCCAGAAGTCTAAACCCCAAGATGCAAGCACAAGTATGGAGAAAATCGATATCTGTGCAGTAACAGAAACCAGGTTCAAGGCTGCAGAGAGCACTCCAGCACTACCAGGATTCAACTCATACCATACTTTTTGGCCCCAGAAATCGGACCGAAATACAAAATGCGGGGGAGTATCCATCTTCATCAAGGATACCCACATTTCCAGGTTAGTGGCACTGCACGAGGCATCGAAGACCATCCATGTGCAACTAACAGTGGGCAAAACTGCTTTTCAGTTTGTAGCCTGCTACAGATCACCCACCTTGTCTCAGGACCCCCACTTGGCATTCCTGAGGACATTGGAGAATATGAAGGTCTCACCAAACACCATGATATTGGGGGATTTCAACTACCCGAACATTAACTGGGAAAACTACTCAAGTCCCAACTCTTTTGCCCAACGGTTCCTGAAGTTTATAAACTCAAATGCCATGGAACAACTGGTCACCACTCCCACAAGAGGGGGCAACAAATTGGACCTGGTCATCACCAACATGGGGGCTCAATGTTCCACACCAGAGGTAAACCCCTCATTGGTAAGATCATACCATAAACTAATCACAATGGACATCCACATCCCAACCCCCACCCCCAGCCAAGGAAACCACTGTGAAAAATCTCTCAAAAGCAAACTTCACACTTCTCAAGACCAAGGTGGAAAGTTTCAAAGCCCCCGGGCTAATGGAAAATGCTACCCAAACTGCAGAATCTTTTACAAATGCACTCTATGAGCACCTACAGGAATGCATGGATCATGCCATCCCAAGTAAAACCAAGACTCACTCCTCCAAAAACAGGAGACCAGTCTGGTGGACCCCAGCCATAAATAAGCTATACAACAGAAGGAAGAAACTATTAAATGATAGGGTAAAATCCCAAAAAGGGAAGGCATCCCTGATCAGTATTAGCAAGAAACTTTGCTCCCTCATAAAATCATCAAAGGCTAGCTTCGAAAGAAAAATCGCCAAAGACTCTAAAGATAATCACAAGGCGTTCTTTAGCTACATCAAGAATCTGGGTGGCAACTCTCAGATCTGCTCTGAGCTGGTGCAAAATGGCACAGAATATACTGAACCCACTGACATTGCCAACATCCTGGCGGTCAGGATCAGTGCAAACTTTACCCCCCCCCCAAAAGGGCCAGTGTCTGTCCCAGAAGAATGCAATCCCCCAGACATCACAGACACACAGGTGAAAGTAGCCCTTTCCAAAGTAAAAAACACAGCATCAATGGGACCGGATGGTATCCTGGGCTGCGTCTTACACAAGCTCCAAAAAGAACTAAACCCTCACATAAACTCACTGTTCCAGCTTAGCCTCACCACAGGTTATGTACCCAAAGAATGGCATACAGCAACAGTAATCCCTCTCCACAAAGGTGGCTCCACAACAGATCCCAGGAACTATCGCCCTATAAGCCTGATGAGCCTGGTCTGCAAGGCTATGGAGCACATCATCATGGATCTCATAAACAAAGACATTGGGAACCTCCAGACCCTACCCAATTTGGCTTGGTAAAGGCAGATATTGCCTCTTAAACCTAGTTGACTTCTTTGAAACAGCTACCAAAGCCATAGATGAGGGAAAGGTAGTCCACACAGCCTACGTAGACCTCGCAAAGGCCTTCGACACAATACCCCACTCTGGCATCATAAATAAGCTTACCAGCCTAAATATCAACCCATATGTCACAAGATGGGTTGCAAACTGTCTCAGGGATAGAACTCACATGGTCAGATTTGCAGGTGCCATGTCAGAATCTAAACCGGTTACAAGTGGTGTCCCACAGGGCTCAGTCCTGGGACCCCTCTTGTTTGGTATATACTTCTCTGAGGTACAGGCACACATGGAAGAACTGTGGCTGACCAAGTTTGCAGATGATTGCAAACTGGGAGCCATAATCGACTCTCCGGCTGACACAAGCATCCTCCAGAATGGTCTTACGGAGATGGATACCTGGTGTCAGAACCATGGCCTCAAGCTAAATGCCAAAAAGTGCATACATATCCCCTTTGGGAAAAACAAAGTGCCCACAAACTACCACATAGGAGGTAATCCACTAAGTACGGAAGAAGTAATTAGGGATCTGGGGACCCAAGTAGATAGTAACCTCTCCTTTGACAATCACATTGCCAAAGTGGTTAGAAAAACCTTCTATATAGCTCACCTAATCACAAAACGGCTCACATCTAGATCAAGAGAGGTCATTGTGCCCCTCTACTCATCACTCATCAGGCCCTTAATTGAGTACAATGCCCCATTTGGGATGTATCTTACCCGACACCTGCAACAGCTGGAGACACCTCAAAAGTACCTCACCAAGAGGATTGTGGGCCTCAAACAGATGCCCTATGCAGCTCGACTAAAGAACCTCCAGCTCTACTCAGTTGCCTACCACCTACTCAGAGGCAATCTCTGCCTGACGTACAAGGCCATGTCTAACCTGAAATTGATGGACATGCTCCACCTCAAGAAAGCCAAATCCATTAGAGCTACACGCTCCAGGGATTTAAACCTCAGCACAACAATAAATAGGACATGCTGGAGGGATAGATTCATATCCCAGAGGCTTCCTTCACTCTGGAATAGAATCCCAGCCCATGTTAGGCAGAGCCGCTCGCTGACCCTCTTCAAGAGAAATCTTGATGAGTGGATGGGAAACCGTAAATTTACTCCTGGGATCACTTCTATGGCCCTGCTGGACAGTGGCTCAGGAATCTAGTCTAAAAGGGTGGCGAAAGCCAACACATTCTGGCTAGGCTTATAAATGCCCTAGGGCATATAGCCTAGTACCTACCTATGAACCTATGAACCTATAATCTATAGTGACTCTAGGATTTCCCATACTTGGAATGGGTGAGCTGGTATCAGACAATCTCTCCCATCCTCCCTGGCAGGTTCCTTTAATATCAGGATAGTTACTCATCTGAGTCTGAGATGTCTGGATTACTTTCTTGGTTTTATCTCTACGCCATAGAACTGGCACCATTGTGTACGTGATTATGTGATGCAGTATACCTTTAAGATTACAAGTGCCCTGTGATGTGAGTAATGTGACAGATAGGGATTCTGGGACTCATGAGTAAAGGCTTAATTGTGAAGCAGTATTTTGTGTGTGCCTTCTGCTTGCAACTTTAGCTGACAAAACCCATAACATTAATTAAAATGTCACTTCTTATACTTAAGAGCACATTAATCATAGAGATACCAAACTCTGGCATAATAGCATGGAAGATGAAAACATAGAACTTACGCTGGGAATCAGATTAAATCTCCTTTAGGTTAATAGAAGTTATGCTGAAGGACATAGCTCTCATCTTGTTTGTTCATGAATCAAGGACAGAGCTAAATCTAATGGTGGAATTACTTTAATTAAAAACAATTAATAGAACAATAGAAAAGCAGCTTTTATATCAATGTACATTTTCTGAACAACAGAAGTCTGAAACTATAAAGTCTGGCATTATTGCCTGACTGCAATCCTCTATGATTCAGCAGAAAATCAAACATTTTATGAGGGGACATGGCAAAATATGATGTAAAATCTGGGGCTTCTGAAAGATCAAAGACAGTTTAGAGATACAGTGGAAAAAAATTCAGTTACTGGCTTATAAGAAACAAGGCTAGAGGTGCATTACAAATAATGTAGCGGAGAGCTATTTCAATCATTTCAGTGATGACACTTCTCTAATATCTGTGACATTGTTATGTAAGTCCATACACACACACACACACACACACACACACACACACACACACACACACACACACACACACACACACACACACACACATGCATACATGCTCTCCCCATACACTCATACACATAGACACACATGCACAGAACTCATACACCCCCACCCTCACACACATGCACATATGGACATACCCCCCCCCACACCTACAGTTATATTTATATATATATATATATATATATATATATATATATATATATGTGTGTGTGTGTGTGTGTGTGTGTGTATGTACACATTACATACCCCCCCCACACACACACACACTGAATTGATTTGCATAAGGTGTTTTTAGAGGACAGAGTTAGTGGTCATTTTCAACAACAAAAGGGTTGATAAAGGTGTGCTCAAGAGATGTTTAAACTGTCAAATAGGCCCCCCACCCACAACACACACACATGCATACACACACAAGCCATCTTTCTTCAAATCAGATGTAGATGTTATTGTAACTCAGTAGATGTTCTGAAACTTCCAGTACAGAATTACTACTTATAGAATTGACCTTTGAGATTTTTCCATTTCCTGAACTGTTACTGGCTGCTTAAATTTTGTTTCATAAAATCAGTGTGAGAATCCTTAGTCTTAGAACAACTGCAGACTGGGAGATGGTAATCACTGAACTGGACATCTCATGTAGCACATGCACTGCTACAGTACAGTTTTAAGTAAGCTGTTCAGTTCATTCTGGCTTTTACTTAGCACATGCCAGTAGGATTCCACTCTCTGTTGATGTTAACTTGGTTACTTTGTTACAGTTTCTCTGGTAATTAATTTATTTTGAGACACTGAGACTGCTGAAGTGCAGCAGTAACAATTTATCTGCTTTGAAATGACTTATGCTTCTGTAACTTGGATTTTTCCAGTGATGTTCTGTCTTGGGTTTTATGCAGGCAGAAACAAATTTTCATATGAGATAATTAGCAGAAAAAAATAACAGTTTCTGGAAGTAATTGCTTTTATTTTCTAAATGCTGAAGCCTAAAATAAGATGATAAATGGAAACTATTTTAATGTCCTGGGTTACATCAGTCAACATCCCTACAGCGATTGCTTATATGGTGTTCTCACATCACATTACACAGCATTACACTGTAGGCTTAAATGGAGATAATGCAAGAGATAATGAAGACCCCAAGGATACCGATTATTCCTCTCTATAACCAGCCTTTTTTTCCAAATATACAACCAATCAGTTTTATAACACTTCTTGTTTAAACTCATCTTTCTGATAATATTGAAGCAAATCTATTTCCTCTTTTCCAGATCTAGAGCTTTAATTTTTGGGAACACAATCAGTTCAGTAGTTTCAGTAATTTATATAGACACAGACCTCTCACCCACTCTCAAGTTCTTTCTCACTTGCTGCCAGTTTGTTACATGTATCTTGAGCCTATCAAATTCTCCTGCCTCTAGAAGATTATCAATTACTGCCTCTAGGTGGCAGCACTAACTTGCAGTTTCAGTATATTCTTTCCCAGCTCCACCACCACTTTTGTGTTGACTTTTTCTTCTTACAGTACTTTTCTTAAGTCAACAGTTTCCTTTTACTCATTTAAAAAAGAGTACTTATAACAAAAGATCAAAAGACAAGTGGTAGTACAACACTGATTGAGTTTATGTGTTTTTCTCCTTGAATTTGATGCCTAAGGCTTTGTAATCTAGTTTGCAATCCTGTGTCTTTTTCCAAGAGAAAATGTTTTCTGTTGTAATACCCATATTATAGTTACACATCTGAGTGAATGTTTTACGTTTACAGAAAATTCACCTAATTCTCAGAAAAGATTGCTAGAAACACCTTGTACTATCATGTTACATTTTAATTTCCCTCTTTTTAACATCTTGCCAGTTTATCATATTTAATGTGCTGGCATAAAGGTGAAGTTGTTTACCTCACAAAGCATATGGTTTGATTCTCACCTTTGATTGCTTCTGGCTAGGTGTATAACAGCCTACAGGCTGATTACCTAGCATTGATTGGAGTTGGCATAATGGTGTTTACCTCACACACACACACACACACACACACAAGGTACAGTGTTTGACTCTTACCATTGAGAAACCTGGAAAGGCTTAAAATGCCCCCTCTCCATAGCGTAATTAGCTTAGTAATCACCTGTATGTATTCAGGCACATAGTTTTCTTAGGTTTTTCTGCTATGTAATGAATCTTAACCTGCCATCAAAATCCCTGTTTCGATCACAATTCCTATTTTGTAGTCAGAAAAAGAAGAGGGGGAAAATTTACAAGACAAATGTTTAGCCTGCCAAGAATTCACTGTTAGAAATAATACACACTCTTTATTAATCTACCAGAGAAATGCTGCTACTATCTCTTCTTTTTGGAAATATCATTGTGATGTAATTTGCAAGGTCTTGTGGAATCCCACTGGTTAGCTGCAATTACAAATATGTTGTAGGGAAAAAAAGCACTCAGCATAACTTCCTTACTGTGTTTGATTAACATTTCTGCAAGACCTCTTTATGGTCTGAATAACTGAAACTCTGATACCGACTGCTGATTTATCTGGTTTATTCATCATTTTAAGAGTTATTTATCATGGGGTAACAATTTTATGTTTGCTAATTGTTTTGTCATTGCATCTATATTGACTATTATTGATAAACTTTGTAACAGCAAAATAAAAAGTATAAATTTGCTCTGATCCTGTACTTCACTCTCTGAGACAGGATGTAGGTACGGTTCTCCCTGTGGTACTAGACATTGTCCTTGGCATAATATTATGATGGCATTGGCATTGTAATCTGCTCCCTACTGGACATTGTACTTACATTTCACTAAGGCATGCTTCTCTGTGTGTTAAACGGTATGATAGTAATCGTGATATTCAGCAATTTATATTTATTTGACAGCCAGGAAGGTGGACTGGTCCAATTTACTCGGCATGCTACTGGGCAGAGTAATCAACATTATACTAAGCATATTACTAAGCTTGGCATAAGATAAGTACTAAGTTGTACTCATGGACATGGGCACTGAGTATGGTCTTGGCTTTGAACTCAGTGCTGCTGTAGAAATGTTACTAAACATGACATTTCACTCAGTACTAGGTTATACTTAGCACAATCCTCAGCGTGGTACTTGGCATGATATTAACTCTTGGCATATACCGCACCATTGTACTAGAAATGTTACTAAGCACTACATGAGACACAAGCGTCAAGAAAGAGCTAAAGCAGCTTCAGGGATTTTAAAAGCAAAGCTAGCAAGAAGGACAACAAAACATAAAGATACTTAGTAATATCTTTAGCAAAAACTGTAGAACTGTGCTTTATGGTACAAGTAAAACAGGAATAAGAAATTAAGGGCATTAAACGTATTTTCAGGTAGAAATAAATTAACCAGAAAGAACACCAAGAAACAATTTATAGCAATTTATTTGGGGTATAAAACAGTTTATGTGGCACTTTTTTCCAAAGAGAATAATGACAGAATAAACATACTGAAGCAATTTATGTAATGTGAATTATACATAAAACTAAATTGTATAACACAAAGCAGCATGCTTTTCCCACAATAAGACAGTATTTACTGAGGTATCCAGATGCATTTTCGTAAAGCAATACTAAGGTGAAGATATGCAAAAGCAATTACATCTATCTATCTATATCCATATCTGTCTTATATATATAAATGATTCATGTACAAAAATAATTTATATAAAGCAATATAGAGTGATTTTCCCATTACTAGAGGCTATTTATAGATCTTACAAGCAAGCAGTTTATGCAGAGTTAGTTATGCATAATAATGAGTGGTACACTGTTAATTTTACCAATAGAAGAGTATGATTACTAATTTCATTAGAAGAATTTAGCCATCAATCCATCCATCCATCTGTCCAGCTATCCAGCTTCTAAACTTCTATTCCAGTTGTGGGCTTTTCTATCCATAGCACCATTCCCCAGGTCTTCATCTGGCATCCAGAGGCATTCCTAAGGAAGCAGAGATAAGTATTCTCGCCAGCATGCTCTGGGCCTGTCTCATGGACTCTTGCCCATGCCATGTTGTGATGCACCAACACTGGTCCAGTAATCAAGGAGCCTCAATCCTCACCACTAGTACCAGTGGAAGATGTACACTGGGAGGATGACAAGTAAACACACAGTAAATTGCAATTTCCCTTCATAGCACATAGAGACCACAGTCAGTCTGGGGCTGATTTCTCACTCTTTCTCCAGATCCCCAATAAGACTTCCCACTGGCACAACTAGAGAGTTGAGATCTCAGCTGAGTGGCCAAGCCAAGACCTCTAGTACCCTCTCTGTCCAACCAGTGCTTCATGTCCCTGCCCAAGTTGCTGACACACACATACACACACACACTCTTTGAGGTTTGATTTACACACGCGCGCACACACACACACCCACACACACACACACACACACACACACACACACACACACACACACACACACACAGCTAAGAAAGGTTGACACAGGTTTACTAGCTATGCCCCCCCCTTTGTCCAGACTATAAGGTAGTTATTACTGCCATCAGCCAACTCTTTACCAGCTACTTTAAGGCTCTTAACAAAGGGTGCTCAATCTTACTGTGTAATGTTAATATTAATCCAAATGGTAGTTTGACCAAGAGTAAGGCTATTAGGTGTGGCCTACACAGTGTCACCAAATAAATATACAAGTACTCTCAGAACTTAAATGTCTCATAAATATCAGCCACAATGAAAGTTTTAAATGCATTTAATAAGAAATAATAAAACAAGAAAATAGTAAATAATCACAGTTACATCAGAGTTTGAAATCACAGGAAATATTTAAAACAACATTGCAGGACAGTCTCAAATAAATAAAGAAAATATCTAAGTTATACTTCACTATATTCTTAACTGTATCTAAGAGAAATTATTGTACCCTAGTTAACTTACTTACAGAGCAAGCAGGCAGATGTGGTGAGTGGATGTTCTTGTCAGGTCGAAGACAAAATACAAAATGTCATTCTCTTCTCAGAGAGTTCTTAAATTATATTTCAAATATTACTGCTGGGGTAGCTTGTGACATGACATCACTTCTTGTCATCTGACTATCACAGGTGAAACCCCCACTGATGCAGCTGTCAGCATTTATCATCTACCTGTGAAAATGCATAAACAGGGACTTCTCTTAGATCTAAAACAGATCCTGGAAGTCATAAAACAATAAACACTTCCAAGACAATGCAAAAAAATAGTTCTAGACATTGTGTCTGTTATTGCACTGAAACTGAGAGATGACATTCTGTTTATGGCTCAGCCATAAAGTAACTTAATTTCAACTATTCTGAAGTTTTGCAAGTTAATCTCCTGTGTTTCAGTCTCTCCTGTTAAAATATATACATCTAAGCAGTTACAACAGTGCATATACATTTCTGCTCAGTACTTTACAAAATATCTCTTCAGCGCACATCTGTACAATATAACATACAGTTCTAATACATTTGTAACACAAGCAGATGAATGCTGATATTCACAAATGACACATAACCATTTACAAAATTCCAGACAGCTGTGCTGACAGTATCCCCTTTTGATACACATGTCTGTACACTTCCCATGAAAGGTATAAGGAACATCCTTAGCAGATGTCCACTAACAGGCCTAAGACCTCCCATCACAATGGGCATTGACCATCTTTAGCCCAGCTCCTTGCTGTTACCTCAAATTTTGCAGTCTTGAACAGGGACCAGTCCGAATCTAAATCCATAGTCTCTGCTAGTTTGCATGAGGTCTTCTGGTCATAAGAGTTAAATACATCCTGAAGATTGGATATGCTAGGGGTTACCATGGTGTCAACACTCCACATTTAGATGCATTTATACTGTGCAATGTTTAGAATAAACTATTATACAAAGGAATTGTTATAGTGATGCAAATATGCAATCACTCTGAGAACAATTATTGATTTCACAAGGAAGCAGTTTCCAAAAATCTGATTTGGGGCAAAATTACTGGATTTTGCGTAAAGGTGATTCATCTAAGGAATACCAGAAATGTTGCATAATAAATAAAGTGTTGATTTTGCAAAAAAACAATGTTTAGTCCACATCTGAAATAAATTACCCCTACATGCTAACCAAAATGACACCTTTGTATCTTTCAAATCAAACGTTGAAGATTGGATGGATATCTACAAATTTATCCCTGATCATATCTGCTTTGCCCTTCTAGACTGGGGGCAGATACAACATGAAAGTGGGCATTAACAAAGAACAAATGGTCTCTGAACAAACTTTTCTTGTAATTCCTATGACCATATGAAGTTATACAGATATGACTTTGTGCTCAAATTGGCCAATATACAGTGATTTTGGTGTATAGGATAAGTACCCAGCTAGAATAATAATATAAAACAGCATACAGAGTGAGATTTAGCATGGAAATGATTCTAGCAAAGAGACTTTGAACACAAGTAGGCAAGTAATTAATGGTGTAAATGGTTTACACACTGTAACTTTAATGTTATAAAAGATAATTAGAGAATATGATGAAATTGTAAGAAACAGCAGCACATATTGATTGCATGAAGCCTTTTGATATTGCAGTGTTAGTGGTGCAACAAGTTAGCGTACTTACATTTGGTGCAGAAAGCTATGGGTTCAATTCCTGCACACTGCAGTGCAACATAAGTGGGGTGCTGTGCTCCTGAGTGTGCCATACTTTGGATGAGGTGTTAAACTGAGGCCCTGCTTGAGTTAGTGGTAGATATAAAAGGTCCTGAGGCACCTACTGAAAAGAGTAGAGGAAGTTCCCCATTGACTTAACCAAATTTCCTCTAATAGTATAAATACCACCTTAGGTCTTCCATGAAAAGAAGTTACTAGCCTAGTGGGGTTAACTTGCTCAACAAGTGATAAATAAAATACTGTGGATGAATCAGCAATTTAGTTTTTAAATATTCCAATTTACTGTAAAGTTCTGAAGGCTGAATGTACCCAGAAATGTTCACCATTATATCACTGTTGTAGTAGCCTAAGCTATATGGGACTTATAAGACATATAAGAATTGGACATCTGGCCAATTCCAAAGCTTTAAGGCACCTTCACTGCATCCATAAGTCTGTTGGAGCTTGAGGACAAATCAGTATAAAAGCAGACACACTATTCCAACAATCACAACAGAATTCAGGGAACGGAAATCTTTAAAACAGAGGAAGGAAGGTTCCAAAACGAAAGGAAGACTGTCGCAAGCCCAAGTGCAGTCCAAATAGGCTGATTGACTATTTCTCCCACCAATATTCTCAGCCTTAGCTGCATCTTTACAGGATAAGACAATTGTATAGATTTGTCAAGTGGGCAGGTAAGCACCCCACTGGGGAACTGCCTTTCTATCTTTTTTTGAGAAAATTGTATCTGTTGGTGATAATTTATGTATAAGAGAAAGGGGATGTGTTTGTGCAGTCACAAGATTTTCTATAAAGATCACCACACAACCCCTTTCTTGCTTGTGGGCAGAAACATTAAATGCTCTTTTAGACAAAAAAAGTTTCATTTAGAGCTTCCTCTGCTGATATTCTCAAGAAATATGATGGGGGAAGGGTAAATATAAGGGATTACACAGATTTTTTTTTTACCTTCTTAGTTCTAAATATCACAGAAATTTTTCCTATAGCCCATTGTCTTTTATTGAAAAGTATTCAAACAATCACAATCCTGAATTTAAGGAAATTAAATATTTAAAACATAGGCAGAAAAGTTCCAAAAAGAAAGACCTTCCCAAGCCCAAGTGTAGTCAAAATAGGTTCATTTATTATTCTCCCAGCAATATTTCCCTCTTCTCCCCAACTTGGTAACCCTGTAATTCTTTATCAAAACATATCTGTTCACTCCCTCTTTGTCACCAGATTCAAACAGTCATTCGGGTTCTAAGAATAATATAGACGTAGCAGCTGGCAATGGGACCCCCCATTTCAAGGGATTCCTTCTCATCCTATATTAGTCAAACATCACTGTTTCCTCCACTACTGAATTCCCAATCTTTCTCAGGGAATAGTAGAGCCTGATCTACCAGATCAAAGAACAAGAAGGCTTTCTTCAAGGATTTGTTCTGGTGCTAGAAAGAAAGAGGAAAACTGGAGACTTGTACTGGTCTTATGGTTTTTAAGATTTTATGTTTCTGGTTCATATTTTTAAGTTTCTGCATTACCCTATGGGTTATCTACAGCTTTCAGAGTATTCACAAAGTGTATTTCTTCACTAGTAGCTTATTATAGGCTAGAAGGTATACACATTTCTCTTGTTTCTGTCTAATTTACAGATTCTTTTCTAGGCTGTCGGGAATATTTTTCACAACCTGGATTTTCAGCTAAAGTTGGAAAAGTCTTCTCTTACTTGGCTCATAGGATAGTATTTCTAGTCTCTCTCTCCTACATACCTCCATCATGATAGTATTCCTTCATCATCACAAAGTAGACTTTTACATGGAACAATTACTGATGTTTTCACTTCAAGACATCATAACAGCCAGGGAATATTTCAGGATATTATTATTTATGGCATTTTCAAATCACTTGATTTCTTTAGCCAGACTATATAGGTTCATAGCATCATAGGTAGGTACTAGGCTATCAGCCCTGGGGCCTACATAACCTAGCCAAAAAAGTTCCCTGGCTTTCGCCACCCAAGAAAGTTATTTTCCTGTGCCCTTGTCTAGCAGAGCCACAGATATATGAGAAGATTTCTATGGTCCCTCAAATCTCTCTGGACTTGACACCAGCATCCTCTTTCCTTAGAAATTCCAGTACTGAATTCTGCAAAAAGGAACATTAGTGGTGGGTTGTCCTTCAATCCAGGTCTGTCATTCTCCCCCAGCCCCCCCCCCCACCTGAATCTGTGACCACAAATGTTTGAGATTTTAAATGGGGAGCTGTTTCCCAAGTGGTGAAGGTACAGAGTCTTTAGAACCACCAGGATGAAAACAAACATATAGACATCAAGGAATTGATGGCACTGATAAATGTTCTCAAATCTCTGTAACACGTATGGGTTCCAGGACCTCCATTCATTATTATAGACAATGCATTAGTCATGTTGTACATAAATAATCAAGGGGACACCAGATCTTACTTCCTTTGGAGATTAACAGTGCTAACCTGGGATTTGGCCCTCTAATACAGTTTATCCCTAAATGATACCTACATTCCATCAGAACAGAATTTTGTGGTAGACAAGCTGAGCAGGGCCAGGACAGACCCCCATGAATGGAAGTTACACCCTGGTGTCTTCTAGGAGATTGCCCACCTGTTGCAAACTCACTAAGCAGATCTGTTTGCCTCCATTCACCAAGACAGTTAAAGAAATTCTACATGAGGATACTTTGCAAAAAGGCTTGGAAGACTGATATATTTTCCTTACAATATATGGGAATTTTTCTGTATGCCTTTTCACCCTTTCCCCTGATATCCAGAGTTGTTTTAAAATCCTAAATGACTCTCCAAAAACAAAGCTGGTAACTCCCTTTTGGCCTAGACAACAGTGGTTCTACCTACTTTTGAATACATCCAAAGGCAATTACCACAAGCTTTCTCGCAGGATGGATTTACACAAGACAGGACCCCTCTGATCCACTCTAACCTTCAGCTTTTCCAGCTCATAACATGGATGGTAAAATTTTAATAACCTTTAGGCACCTTTTTTCAGAGGCAGTGTAGCAGGTATTAAAGGAGGCTAAGCCACCTGTTATTAGAAAATCTTACATGGCTAAGTGGAAGAAATTTCGTAGTTGGTAACACAGAAGGAACCAATATTTTTTTAAAGGCTCAAACACCATTGGTTCTACAATATTTGTGTGGGTTATTAAGCTCTGGCCTCTCTTACTCTTCCATTAGCATTTAGCTTTCAGCCATTTCTGCCTGTTTACTTATGGATTCCCCTTTCCTCTATCTATCAAGTCATGCAGTTTCTGAAAGGGGTATTACATATCCATATAGCTAAGAAACAGGTGAATCTTCCTTTGTATCTTTACTTTGTACTAGATAAACGGACACTATTCACTCTTTAACAAGCCCACAAGGTTGATTCAATGTTCTTAACATGGAACACAATGCACTTATTGCTGTGAACCCAGCTGGAAGGGTTTCTGAGTTGCAAAAACTTTCGGTCACACAGACCTACCTTATCTTTCATAAAGATAAGGTATACATGAGAACTAATCCCTCTTTTATGCCTAAAGTGGTTTCAGAATTCACATTGAATCAATCTTTTCATCTCCTAGTATTCTTTCCTGAACCAAAAATTAAGAGAGAGAAAATCCTAGACACACTCTAAACGTCCACAGAGAAGTCAGATACTAAACTTGACAAATCTAATGATTTCAGAAACTCTGACTAGTTGTCCATTTTGTTTGAAGGTAAGAAAAAAGGAGCCATCAGTTTCAAAACAGGCTATTTTGAAATGGTTGTCCCATGTCACTCAGTTTTACAACTCTTATCATGGCAAGTTACTTCCAAGTAAGGTCAGAGACCAATCTACCAGAGCTTTGAATACATCTGCTATTTTTTGGAAAAGGATGGACTCCACACGCAGTCTATAAGCAGCTACTTGGTCTTATGTATATGTTTTTACAAGGCACTACAAATTTGACTCTTTCTCAAGAGCTAGGGCCGGGTTTTTAAGGCTATTCTCCAGGGGCTTCTGGATTCTGATCCTTCTTCCTCCCCATTCTATCTAAGCTTCAATATTCATTCATATATCTTAGATTACTGCAACAGTCATCTAATGATGAACATAGGACAGTTGCTCAAGTAAGCTTACCATAACAATAGAAGTTGAAACTGATCACTGTGGCAGTACAAACATACTCCGTTCTTCCCCTCTTGTTCTTTTTTACGTGAGTGTGAGTATCCCCATCTATCCCTTTTCTCCTAGCATATATTTTTGGCAGGGCTCTTGCCTCCTTCATTCTTGGGGCATGAAAGTTCTAAAGGTTGGTGTTGACACATCTATTTTTATACCAGTTTGCCCTCAAGCTCCAGTGAACATATGGGCACAGGGAATGTGCTCTAAAGCTTTGGAAGCTGGCTGGACATCCAGTCTTTGGCAAGATGCATTCCATTTAGGTTAGGCTATTGCAACAGTGATCTATTCGAATGTTGTCTGTATGGCAAGTTTACTTACATAGCTATACTTTGTTGAATGCAATGTGTATCTATATTTATGAGCTGCTATGCAGTTTACTAGTATCATTAATACTGAAAAAATCATTTATACAAATTGTTAAAACTCCAAAAAAGCCAGTTGGACCACAGTCTATTATTAACAGTCAAAGGAATAACATTTATTTAAAAGGAACAATAAATATCTAAATGTAGGTTTGAATAGAAAGCTTAATTGTAAATTTGAACATTGCCAGCTCAGAGAGAAGGACTAGAAGAAGCATTAAGAGATAGATTTGTATGTGGCATGTGTGAGGAGAACTTAGTTTGGCAGTTAGCACAGAAGATTACGGCTATAAACTATTACTGAGCTAGTTTCTGAGGTAAAGGGTTTGATTCTCACAGCCTTCATTTGCCCACTATGTAATCTTGAGCAAGTTACTCAACCAGACAGTGTTTGGGAAAAAGGGAATTTGAGCTAGGCTTCTTAATTGTCACCTGGACTGTAAACCTAGTAACTAGCTATGAACCTATATGAAAAGGCCTGCAAACAACAGCAAAGCAGGCATGAAATACTACAAAGTTCATGTAAGCATTCAGATGAGATTTTAATGAATATCAACAAGATGTGATTATCCGCACTGTTGATATGTACAGTCAGACGTGAGCATGGTTTCTTTATGGGAAGATATCAAAAATTACTCTGGTTCCCCATTAAAAATGTAGAAGTCAAAAGACAGGCTGCAGTGAATGAGTTTGCAAATGGAAGTGGGATAGAAGTAGTGCAAATAGTAAAAACAAAGTGCTAGGAAATATACAGAAATCAGTTAAGTTGCATAACGTAGGTGGTATGGACAGTGCAGCTGATTTAGAGGAGGTGAGGAATGACAAAAAGCAAGGCAAGTGGAGGCACAGTGTTCACAGATAGAGAATATGAATGAAAAATGCCCATAAAATATTATGGGATGCCCACGATATGGCAGGAATAAAACTAAAAATTAAGCTGGGTATTGGAGTAAAATTGTCTATTTTCTGTTACGAAGTACAAAAATGTTTTCAGACAAAATATTCAAAAATTGAAGGTGTTACTAAAGACATATAAAAGTGGGAGAGGGCCACCTGAAGGCAATGTTAAAGTACTTGTTATGCTGAATGGAAAAAGACAGATGTTAGACTTGGATGTGTATAAATGAGGTAAGCTACCACTGTTTGACTGGGAAAGGAAAAAGAAAATTGACGACTTATATTCTATTGAGACAGTAAGAAAAAAAAATAATGGCGCAACAAGGTACAGGCAGGAAAGCCACCTCAGAAAAAAAAAAAAAAACAGCTGCAACTGTTAAGAAAATCAAGTTTTTTCTAAGGAAAAGGAAAAATTAAAAGGCATAAAATACATAACTGAGCTGGAATAAAACTGCACATCCAAATTCCATGAGTTACTCAGTTTTTTTATTTTATTTTATTTATATTTCTTTACTGGAGCAGTACACTGGTCAGAAATGGCCAATTACAGGCATAGCCTAGCAGGAAAAAAAAGTTTTCATGGTTTACAAAGCAACTGAAGTAAAACCAAGTATTAGTAATTAATACATTTTATATTATCATGAGAACAAGCACAGATGATGAAATAATGGCAGACTTGCTGAAAGTTAATATAATGCTACAGCTAAACAGTTCAAAAAAGTTTAAAGTGCCTTAGTACAGTGTTTCAGAAAATAAAAAGACTATAGTTTGTACAACTTAAAATATAATTCAAAGGTCACTGTAGTGGCAGAGTAGGGAATGGACAGAAGGACAGGTACACAGTAATGGCTAGTTGGTTAGGTGACATGGTCTCTGGGAAGCAAGCGTACTTGGGTTGTTTGTGTACATACTGCAGTATCAGTTGATTTCTTTAAGATGTAAGCACTTACACAAATGAAGAACTGGTGTTAGAGAGATTGGAAAACACAGATATACACAGGGATACTGTCTAGGGAGGGAATGAGCTAGCGGGCCTACCCACAATTCTTATACTCAAAAAAGGTCGAGCATGAGCCTTCACATTTATGGGAATTTCAGGGTTACTCCTATCCTAGTATCATGAATGCTGCAGTAGCTGTTAGTACAGACTGAAAACATCACTACATCCTAGGAGGGGGCTTTACAAAGCGTGACATAATACTGCTATACCTCCAGTAGCAGAAGGAAGTAGCTCCTGACCAGTTTTTGATCATCAACATAAATTAAAAGTGTATTTCAGTGTGACTGGCATATTTTTGCTGGAGCATCTGTACAAGGCAGAGGGAAATGAATAAAGCATTATACAGAATTCCAGTTATTTCATGTTACCTTGATGATATTCTGGTGACAGATACAAAAAACAAAGGCCACCTAAAAATGTACTGATAATCTGGAACAGGCTGAAAGAGTACTGACTCCTTTTCAGCTGGTGGACACAAATGTGTTTATTTTCTAAAAGGAAATTGCTCACTGTTGACATCTTATCAAAGCAAGTCAAATCTATGAAGCCCAAGGCTTGGCTTCTTATAGTAAAATATTAACTAAGACATTCAGTTCAGAAGATAAGACTTCAAACAAATACGACACTCGATCAAATATAAACCTGTAATATCAGTAAACAGAGTATGCAAGAAGATACTAACATATGGTTTCACAGTGACGTTAATATTAGAATTGCACAGCAAAATGAATCAGATGTACTCTATACTTTTTAATGAAATGAGTCTTAAGGGAACTCTTAAATTGTTCCAGTGACAGCTCAATCACAGCAGACAAAATTATGAATTTCAGAGGAAGCGAGTATGATAAGGGAAAGAAGTTTACATGGTGTGGTCCACATGAAGGTCTGGATTTACAAGCTGCTAGCAGGACAAAGGGATGTGATGTACATGGCTGGTAGATAAGAAGGAACTGAATCATCCAGGGCAGGATAGGGCAGGACACTTACCTCAAACTCATAAAATGAAGCTACTGTCAGCCAGAACAGACAGTGTAGTAGTGCTATCCTATGAGAGTAATAGCTTGCTCAAATTAAGTGACACACAGCACTATTTTGCCCCATCTGAAGGCTGACCATTAGCACCACTATTTAGCCCCAGGTAAAGAGCTTTGCAATGGTGTAACAATAACAAAGCATTTCTAGTAGTAGTAGACAAATCAAATCCTCTGTTGGAATCAAAGGTTTAATCAGGGGGAATGTTCCTAAAATTATAAAAATATTCATTAACATTTCATACCTGATTCCTTATAGTCAATCATTCTTCAAGGATGGCATTCAGGCTGTGAGCTCCGGAAGCAAATTCCAGCCTGTTTCAGCTTTAGCCAAAGACAACAACAGGGAAAAGGCTAGAAGCAGTACAGGGTCATTACTGCTGTATTGTATGTACTGTGTGTCAAATGATTACACACCATGCAATTGAAAATGCTACTCCAGCTATCTTGTAATGTGACAAAGGAAGACCTATGTTTTTCAGGAAAAGAGATATATTATAGGATGCTATATGCATGGCAATCATATCTACAACTCCACTTTGAATAACATCATGTAATGAAAGCAGGTGCATCACAAATATCAGTGGAATGCAGTTTGGGGCTACTTTGCAGCTTAAATGACAATCCTAAGAGGAATTAATGTCAGAATCAAGTTGAGTATATTCCAGATTGTAAGAAGCAAACCAGCTTGGTGGATATATTGCACATCAGCAAGTCAGATGGCATCAGACATACTCAGTTTAGGGATCTAAGGCTCTTTTGCAACATGAACAGAACAGTTTAGATGGACAGGTTTATCTCACAGAGGATACCACTGCTGTGGAACAGACTCCCCATCCACATAAAAGAAAGCTCATCCCTGTCCATATTCAAGCACAACTCAGATCTGTGGATGGGAAACAGAAAATGTACCCCAGGACTGCCCCCTGTACTACCAATGGACAGAAACAGCTCCTAAATGCTTTATCCAGTACAGGGTTCATAGGTTCATAGGTATCGCCTCAAATTATCTATAGTATGACCCCATTCATCCTCATTAGGGGTAATATATAGTTATCGACCATAGGATGTGTAAGGCCAGTCTATAACCCAATGAGGTAGGTTAATTCATGCCAGTCCAAAATGGATTCCTGCAAGTAAGGCGTCTGCAAGGTCCCAAAATACCAACATGAACCAAAAAATGACCAGCAGGTAGTGGATGCCATAAAAGTATATATTAATACTCTTCAAGTCAAAACATCAGTATACAAAAATACAAACCGGTTTCAGCTTCAAATTCGCTAAGCCTTCATCAGTGTAAAGGTACAATGAAAAAAACACACATTTATATACTGTATCACTAGCCAATAAACGAATTATAGGTGTTCATTTAATCCTGGGGCAAAAAGCCCTCCCAGTTTAATGATACATTTTCTCTCTTTGGCATTCAACAACTCATGCCATCCAGATTTATTGTGTATGATACCCAAAATGTTATCAATAATTATAAAGTGGAAATAAGCTGTTTGATGAACTTCAGTGTGTTTAAATAGAGAATTTGTATGTTTCTTGTTTTTAATTTCACTAATGTGTTCAGAAATTCTGCATTTAAGTGCTCTAGATGTCTGGCCCACATAAAAACCTGAGCATTGACAGGTGGCCAGATATATAACCCAATCTGAACTACAGTTCGCGAAGAAGGAAATGTCATAAACTATACTTGTGTTTTTACTAGTGAAACTGTTGTTTTTTAAAAATCTACTACTGTGTGTACAATGACCACATGGATAACATCCTATGGCAATTTGTCCCTGGACGGTACTCTGCAGTTTCACCTTGGGCTGATATCTTCCTTGTTTATAATGATTAAAGAGGGACGCAAGGTTTCTGCCATTCCTGAAAGAAAATAGGCAATTCTCTCCCAATAATTCTGAGAGCCTATGATCTGCCTTAAGGATGTTCCAATTGGATTGTACACTTTCGATAAGTGCCCCAACATTTCTTCCATATGTAGTCAGTAGCCTGGGATAACCAGTACTTCTACCTTGTTTATCATGATATTGTAGAAGTGCTGTCCTATCCATACTGTTGACAGAATTCCTGGCCTCCATAATGTGTCCTGGTTTATAACCCCTCTCTATGAATCTCTTTGTCAAGTCATCCCTACAGTGCATATAGGTATCGTCCTGTGAGCATATTCGTTTCACCCTCATATGTTGTGATTTAGGAATAATTCTACATATATGGGGGGGTGAAAGCTGGAGGCATGGAGAAGGGAGTTATATTCAGGGAATATATGGTAGACTTCCATACTCAGGGTGTTATCTGGAGCCCTGCTAACCATAACATCCAAAAAAGTAATATTATTTTTATGGTAGTTCACCGTAAATTAAATTAAATTAAACACTGTCCTCTTTTCTGTGTCCTTAGTGCTACTTTTCTTCTCACAAAGTCAAAGGTTCACTTTATTCTTTTCTGTGCAACTGCTAACTATTAATCAGTCATGCAGTATTCAGCTATAAGGTGTAAATCCACAAGCCATCAATGTATTTTACCAAACATTGTAGCACACACAAAACATTCACAGTGTTAGAATAGATGACTCAGTGTATTAAACAAATAAATCAGTTCAGCCTCATTAATGCCTGTAGCAACAAACCCAGCTGACCTTTAGCAGTTACTAGGGCAGTACCCACACCACAGGCTCTGAACACAATATGGGTTTTCTTTCCTTCTTCAAAATAAACTCTTCAGAGAACTTGGCAGTTCTGATTTTTGATTTCAGCATCTGACTGTTTCAGCATGCAACACTTGGGGCTCTTTGCAGCATTCATTCTAACCATCAACCTCTTAGACGAAATGCCTATTAACAAATACAACTTTAATAAGCACGTCCTTACTCTGTCACTATCTAACATTAATGGACATCTGATGTTTTATTCTACACTTTTTAGCACCACTATGTGAAGTTGGGTTCCCTTCATAATTTCGAAATACCGAAATACCAAATTTCTGTATTTCGAAATTATAACACCAAAGCCTTAAAATCCCAAAACTCCAGAAGCACGAAATTCAAAATCCCGAAGTATGGAGATTTTGAATTAGTGCTTTTGGTGCTCCGGTGTGTGAATGGTCAGCTGTGCTAGTTTGGGTATGTATGTGTGTGTAAGTGTGCTGGTTAGGAGCTTTAGTGTATGTCAGTGTGTGTTGTGACTGTGATGTGTGTGTGTGTGTGTGTGTGTGTGTGTGTGTGTGTGTGTGTGTGTGTGTGTGTGTGTGCGAGGGACGGTGAAATGTGTGGGTGGGAGTTATCTTTGTGTGTCTGTGTGATCTCAGAGTCAGTATATATAAGTAGGGGGATGTGGGGGGGCAAAGCCCCCCCATATGGGAGGTGCAGGGGGGCTTGCCTCCCTGCTTATATGTGGTCTAGGTTTGTCTGTGTGCTTGTGGGGGGAAGTTGTGTGTATGTTTATGTGTGTGCTATGTGTGTAGTGTAGGCTCGGGATTTTAAGTTTCACAATTTTGGGTTTTCAGGATTTGAAGGTTTCGGCTATGTAATTTAGAAATACTGAAATTTGGGATTTCAGTATTTCGAGATTTCATAGTGAACCCGTGAAGTTATATATAGACCACATAAACCCTTCATCAAGCCATTTGTTTCACTCTGCAAACATTAAGACTTTTTAATCAAATGGGATTAACTCCCTCTTATTAGATGGGAAGACGTTTTGAAACCAGCAAGTGGGAGGTGATGACAATATGAGCTTCTGGAAGTCTTCTGGCTAACATATTTGTGGTGGAGAAGAGAATTTTCTTTATACACTAGGTTGCCTTTAGTTTTATTTTTTATGTATTTGTATTTCTTAACTGGGTAAACTACTGATCTACATGGATCTTTTTCAGACACAGTCTGGGAACACAGTCTGAGCAAGTGCCTGTCTCAGAGTAAAAGGAATAAATAACATGCAGAGTTTATACACATACAATATTATATTTAAGTGACTGCTTCAGAACACCTGTAGATAAATAACTATATATTTCAAGATACACAGAACAGAGAGCAGTCACATTCAGTGTATTCTGAAACTAGTACAGGTACTTAATATAAGGCAGGCTTCTAATAAGATAATACACTAATAAATTCTATACTGAGAAGCAGATTAGTATTTTCCAAAGATTTTACAACATAACTATTGTATGAAATGAATGCCAGCAACTAAACAAGATGTTTTTTTATTAGTAAATAGCCATAAAATCTAATTTTAGTAGGCAAAAGATAATTAAATACAATCACTCTTTACTTACTAGACAGGTATCTGTATCTTGAAAAATCAGTTTGTTATATTTAAGAACAATATTTGTAGCAGTTTTCATTTTATCAGCTTATAAATGTGCAATAAGGCAGTTTTTCAGTCTGTGTCATATTGTTGACTGCTTGTTGCAGAACACAGACAAAGGACACTTAACAGGTGCGAGTTTTATCGGCCTAACAAAAGCTTTTGACCTTGTGAACCACAACCTCCTCATAAATTCTCTAACTACTTTTGGAATTCATTTTAGGGCACTTTCAACGTCAAACCATGCCCAAGGGCCTCTTTTGGTGCCTGTTTATACAAAGGACTACTCTGGGGTTCCATTCTATCCCACATACTCTTTGTTAAAATACTTCCCACTGAAGTGCACCACATATCTATCATGCTTTATGCTGATGACATATCTGCTTCAACACCCTCCAGTATAAAATCTTGAGTTAGAGAGGGACCTTAGTCCCTTCTTCAGTTAGCTCCATGACACAAATCTGAAAAATAGAAACAAAGCCATGAGATTTGGTACTAAATTGAAAAAAAGTCAGTTTACTTCCCCATAACTGGCAAATCTATCACAGTAACCCTAAACTAAATGAAAAAATGTTTCCACTGCCTAGGAATCTGGCTTGGTTATCAAATAAATGTCAGGGGAAATTTCTCACATCCTCTCTCCAGATGGGAAGAATGCTTCAGGAAAGTGTATTCACCATGTCTAATTAGAATATGGCCTATGAGTTGTTCTATCTTCATTGTAGAACATTAGCCCTGCAAATAATCTTAAAACATGTGAAGGCTCCAAACTCTCTCCCCTTAAAAGAGAACATCACTGTGTGATTCTTACAAAAGCAAGACAAATTCATTTAGAGCACAGAGCAGAATTACTACTCAGCCCATAACTCTTCAAACTGCTTAACCACAGGTCTTTCTGCTGCCTAGCAGGCTGACTAATAATAGGAACTTCCACTGCCTTCTGAGGTCACATTCAT
>NC_056726.1:1270562252-1270604752 GCF_019279795.1 Protopterus annectens | reverse complement strand
TTTTGGAATATTAATGGGGGGTCATGGTATAATTATTAATAATCTGTCTGATCTTGAAGCAGACAGGATGGCATTCAACAACAAAACATTTACTTGACAACTCACCATTGGTCTGTGTTTGGAATACCTCAGGTTGCCCTAAAATGGGACTAAATCTCCTGGATCCTGATATCTGAAATAAAATGAATCGGGTAGCCCCTCTCCTGTAACATACATCTAAGGATCTCTCCTTGTTTAAAAAAATTCTTCATTATCAGAAACCATCCTAGATAAGCAGACATATTATCCCTTAACTAAGGACTTCTTCTGACACTATGGATGAACACTATTAAAGTGAAGGTAAGAGTTAGAAAATATAGTTTTTCTAAAAATAGTGGATTTAAAAATACCTTCATCAAAATAAATAGTAACATCCAAAAATTTGACAATGTTAAGGGACACAGTATGGGTCAAATGCAAGAATGGGGTTGAATCATTGATAAACCTTAAGAACTGATCCAGTTTCTCAACTGTGCCAGTCCAAATCATAAACATATCATCCAAATATTGAACGTGCTAATTGGTAGTTTGTTCTGATGAAGTTGAGTAATTTTAAACTTGAAGAAAATGCTTAACTAGTTGTTATTGGTTATCGGTTTCTTTAATAAAATGTGATGCCTTTGGGATTTGTTCAGTGACCACTGGCTTTATACTCTTGAGGACTGTGTTAGAGACATCACCTTAGTGATGGTGGTTTTATTTTATGCCCCTAGAATCTCACAATTCTTACCCAAATCTACTAGAGGCACTCACAGTCTAACCAAACACCCTATTCTTGGATAACTTTGACTGGGAAACTTATACTGCCTCAGACTCACAGGCACAATGCTTCTTGGACTTTATTAACACAAGCACCCAAGAACAGATAGTGGGCACTCCAAGGAGAGGATCCAGCAAACTGGATCTTGTACTTACCAACCATGTCAAAAAGCTGTTTCCTTTTTAGTAAAAATCAACCCGGAAACCCAGTTAGGAACTGTTCTAAGACAAACTACATCCTATTAAGTGATAGCTTGTCAAAATGTAATGCTCTCCTTAACCCCGAGACCACAGCTATCTATGCAGAATTATATGCAGAGTTCCTGTACAAACACATGAATGGCTGCATAGAGGCTGCCTTACCTACTAGAAGCAAGCCCAAACGGAACACTAACAACAAACCCCACTGGTGGTATACTCATCTAAACAGGATATATAATAAAAGAAGAAAACACACAGCCAAACTCAGGAAAAGCAACTCCCTTACAGACAAGTGCTGTCTTATACAACTAATTAAAAAAGTAAGGCCATCTACAAGGTCAGGACAGTCTCACAGGCTAAGGACAATCACAAAGCCTTCTTCAGCTATGTCTGCAACCTTAAAGGTTACACACAGCAGTGTGCTATACTGGTGGTGAACGGTACCACCTACACTGATCAGGATGACATAGCAAATCTACTGGCTGATAAGTTCAGCTCAGACTTCACTCCTCACTCCTCCCCAGCTCCACCAGGTAAAAGCCCCTCTGACATACTACCCCTAACTATTAGCAGGGTCAAGGTGCTGGCAGGACATGCTAATGCCAAGAACCCCACCTTCATGTGCCCTGAGCACATCCCTGGTTGCCTTCTAAACAGTCCAAAACATGACCTATTAGGAACAGTTGAGGCACTCTTTAACTACTGATGTGAAACAGACTATGTTCCAAGTGAATACAGGAGCGGAACTGTCATTTCTCTCCACAAGGGGTGGACCATAAACTGACCCAGGGAACTACAAACCCATCAGTCTAACAAACCTAATATGCAAATCCATATAACAAATTAGTATGGAAATGATAAATGACAACTTTGGCAGCTTATAGATGATGTACCCATCTCGATTTGGCTTTGTTAAAGTAAGGTTATACCATTTAACCTGAAAAAATTCTTTGAGAGGGTCACCGAGGCAATGGATGAGGGTAAGACAGTGCATACTGTCCATCTTGACCTGGACAAGGCATTTTGATACAATACCCACCAAGGCATTGCTGACAAACTCTTTGAGCTAGGCATGAATTCTGCTGTAACTCACTGGAATGCTGACTGGCTCACAGACAGAACCCAAGAAGTAGACTGGTCACCGGTGGAGAACTCATGTTTGGCATCCACTTCTTGGACATCAAGGCTAATGTTCAAGGTTTCTGGCTCACAAAGTTTGTAAATGACTGCAAATTGTAAGCTATTATATATTCCCCACAAGTCACCAACAGCTTGCAAGAGGGTTTAATACAGACAAATGAGTGATGTCAAAGCCATGGTCTAAAACTCAGTACCAGAAAATGCATTATAATGTCCTTTGGGAAATTGTCAGCCCAAGTTAATTACTCCATTGTTAGAACACCCCTAAGAGTTGACCCAGTATTAAGAGATCTGGGAACATATGTAGACAACAATCTCACCTTTGGCCAACATGTTGTTAAGATAGTAAGAAAATCATTCTATAGCACCCACTTACAGGTAAGGGTATGGCATCCAGGTCCAAAGAAGTTATAGCACCTCTCTACTCAGCCCTTATCTGACCTATCATCAAATACAATGCCCAGTTTGGCATGAATCTAACCAGAAACTTGCAACAGTTGGACCACCAACCAAGGTTTCTCACCAGAATAATTCCAAGCATGAATACCCTGTCCTACACTGATTGTCTAAAGGCTGCGTCTTTGTAATCAGTCTCCCATGCTGCAGAGATGGGATCTTTGTCTGGCTTCTTCAGACCAATGGTTTGAGATGTGCATTTAGGATTGTTGGGCCCTAGTGGACATTAGTATAGCAAGAACCTATGAACCTTTGAACTTATAAAGTATAAATGTCATCTTCATAAATATCATAATGTGAACAAATATTTGCAAAGATCTGTTTGACATTTGTTTTCTGTTGGTAGCAAAGCCCCCCCTGCATACGAATGGCTTTGCCCCTGAACCTTCACACTAACAGAATAATCTCTGAATTTTGTGAAAAAGAGAATTTTTTTATATGCAGCATAACACTGCATTTTGCACAAGTTTTTTTTCCCCCAATTGTCTATTTGACAGCTGTATTTACACAGTTTTCCATCATATTGGTAATCTACTTAGCATTATTATTACAGTGAAGTTTCAAAACAATACAAACTAGATGTTTAATGTAGTATCCCAGTGTACATTATGGAGCATGCAATCCATAAAATAAAACAGGCTGTCTCACTCATCATCTTAAATGCAGTATTCAGAGAACAATTATTTATTTTCATTGTCAAATAATGCACGTTAGATAATTACAAACTGTGATAAGCAAAATTGCTTACCTCAATAAAAATTATGAAGCAATACAAAAGAATTCTAGTAAAAATATCACATCTTTATGCCTAATATTTATAGTTTCTGTTTTTCAAATATGGTTAGTAAAATTGATAGAGCTAAAGTTTCAGATTCATATGGGGACAGTCCAAATAAGTTCTACTCTCCATCACTGTTTGATTGATTTAATAAAGATCAGTAGACGCATTAAGATCAATGAAAAAAATAGACTACAGAAAGTAAATAAAACCCAAAACATTAGAATTTTGATAAAACAAATGAGCACAGTAATTAGGACTGTGCATAGAAATTCATGCTATATAATAGAAGTAAATAGGATACTGTGCGGCTAAATTAATAATAGGTAAAGTCTTACCACAAAAAAACAAAAACAAAACAAAAAAAAACCAAATCAGTAAGGAAAAGGAAGGTGAGAAATCAAATGCCATCATGGAAGGATCAAATAGAGAAAACTATAAAGGAATTAAGACAAGAAGCGTTACTGTTAGAAGAGTATAGAAGAGGGAATAGATCAACAAAAATACTCAGAAAGATAGACATGATAAATGCAATGTGCAGTATCAGAACAGATCAGGATCTATCATTCACTATCACAAATCTTCTTTTGGCTTTTCCCGATTAGGGATTGCCACAGCAGATCACTTGTCTGCTTATGACTGGCAGTGGAGTTTTACAGTGTTGAGTTGCCATCCTGGCACCCAACCTTCCACAGAAGGCACACAATCATGCTTACGGCCAATTTACAGTGTCCAATCCACATACAGCATGTCTTTGAGAGGAAACTGGAGCACCCGGAATAAACCCACACGACCACAGGGAGGACATGCAGACTCTGCACAGAAGGCACCCCAGCTGAGGATCGAACCGGAGAACCTCTTGCTGTGAGATGGCAATGCTAGTCGCTGCACCACCACAGCTGCCTATTGTTGACTATCACAAATAATAAACTAAAAATATCAGCACAGGCAAAAAAAGCTTAGAAGATATGCAGATAAATATAAAGAAAAAGTACAAAAAAGTTTTATAGAGAACTGGGAAATAAGGCAAAATGAATTGAAACACCACCATAAAAGAAGAAATAGATACATTTTAGAGAAATATCTATGAAGATCCTGTGGAACATAACAAAGATGCTGAATGGATACAAGAAGTAAAAGAAAGAATAAGAAGTTCAAATGTACATCATATGAATGGGATGAAGTAACAGCCAGAGAGATTGAAATAAAGTTAAGAAAAGCTCCTAACTGAAAAACCCAAAACTCAGATGCAGTACCTAACTTTTGGCTAAAAGTATAAACATCTTTGCACGAAGATTTAGCCATGAATAAAAAGTATTTATATGCACACCCCAAAAGACAGCAACCTGGTTAACAACAGGAAAAACAATACTCATAGCCTAAGAGTGAACCTGCAAGCTTTCCTAAAAACTATAAACCAATAAATTGCCTTCCGACTACATATAAACTATGCATTGGAGTTGATGCTGACAGTTTATAGTCATTTAAAAGAAAAATCAATCATGGCAATAAAACAAAAAGGGTAACAGAAGAAAGTCAAATGGAACAAAGGATCATTTATTGTTAAATAAAGTCATAATGGAGAACTTTAAAAAGGGGAAGAATCTAAGTATGGCATGGATAGATTGCAAAAAAGTATTTGACAGTATTCCACATTCATGGATTAAAAAAATGCTTAAAAATGAATAAGATACACATGCACTGATTGATTACATTACAATGACCATGAAACAGTGGCAAACTACTTTACACTTATGCCATGATAAAGTAAAAATTATTATTCCATGGATAAAAATTCAAAGGGTGATATTCCAGGGTGACTCTTTGTCACCGCTACTCTTTTGTCTTGCCTTTAACCCATTAAGCTGTCTACTTAACAGATTAGGTCATGCCTACAGTTTGGCTCCCAGAAAACAACAAAGTGTAAAGACTTCTCACCTTCTTTTTGTGGATGATTTAAAACTGTATAGTTCATTAGAAGAGGAACTGAAAGTGCAACTGCAAGTGGTCAAACCTTTTTCAGATGGGAGTTGGCATAATTATTAACGTTTGCTGTACAAACATAAGGTGCAGGGTTTGATTCTCAAATGGGATAACTGGCTAGGCTTAAAAAATAGTCCTCAAGGGTCATAGACTGTCATTTGGTCTTGATAAATGTGCAAAATCAACCTTTAAAGCAGGAATGCTGCAGCATCAAAAAAACATCGGTTTGGGACAGGAATGTGATATAAAAAAGACTTGAGCAAGAGGGAATGAATACGTTTGGGAACTAGTGGAGGATTAACAATGAAACCTGAACAAATGCAAATAAAACTTAGTAAGGAATATTTTAGAAGACTAAAATTAATACTGAAAACAGCAATGATATCTAGAAACAAAGTTTAAGCTATAAACCCATTTGCTCTTCCTATTGTAAATTACAGTTGTGGAGTGATTGACTGGCTCCAAAAGGTGTTGGATAGGTTGGACAGGAAAACAAGAATGATGCTTCATGCTCATCAAAGGATTTATAAAAAATCAGTGTATACCAAGATTATATATTTCCTGTTCTGAAGAAGTTATGGGCCTCCTCAAAATTGATTGAATGCACAGATCTGCAATCATGGGACTGCATACATATCTGCTGACCTCGTAAGACCCAAATGTAGTGAAATTTTGAAACATGAGAATAAGACTACGATGACTTCCCTGCTTAGTCTGGCAGAAGCACATCTGTGTCAAGCGGGAATGGAAATCAAACCAGAAGTAGATAAAAATCAGGCAGCAACCGAATATGCCAAAAAATGAAGGAAAGAATATAAGGTGAAGGATCAGATGAGAAGGCAAGAAATTTGGAAAATGCACAAATATAGTAGCAAGTATGGAGCAACCTCTGCTTAGTCTAGCAGAAGCATATCGGTGTCAAGCGGGAATGGAAATAAAAAAAAAACTTGAGCTTTCTCTGCATTCCACATGAAAGCTTCTACTCTCCCCTGCCTGTGTGCTCTCTGGCTTTAGAAAGTACTGTGTATGGCATACTGTTTTATTTATTGATATTTACAGTACTACTAAGCCCTGTCTGTCAGTGCAGAGTTAACTGTGCTTGCTAAAGTTGCTTTATCTGTACAAGCTACTGCATTTTACTTCAAGTACTACATTACAGTTTAAGCAGAATTGTATTCTGCTCTGCTTATAGGGCTCAGTTAACTGTGTTTGTTAAAAGTTTCTTTATATGTACAAGCTATTGCATTTACTTCTAGTGGTCCATTACAGTTTCTCTTTAGGATTGTTTTCTGTTCTGATTACAGGGCTTAACCGTGTTTGCTAATATTTGCTACTTCTGTACAACCTACTACATTTACTTTTAGTGCTCTGCTTTTATGACTTAGTCAACTGGGAATACTGTTATCACTAGACTGGTTATTTCTTGTCTGTATTATACCTAACTTAAATCTCTGTTTTTCTAGGGTTTTGCTAGGTCTGGTTTCTCATGTGTCTTTTCTTACTTTCCTGGTCTAACCTTTTGTATGTGTTCCCCCTTATGTCTTGCAGCTTCTCCCGACAGGTTAAACACTCTGTGATCATCCCCTGCCCAACAGACTCACCCAGCAAAATACCTTGTGAAAGAGTGTATGCAAATCTGCTTCAGTTGCCTAAAGCAGCTCCAAAACCAAACTAAAGAGCACAGCTTTCTAAACTGTAGGTGTTCCTTCTATTGCAATTTATCCACAGTCAGAATCTGTTTTTAAAACTATCTGCTTTTAAAAAAGTAAACTGCTCCTTATTTAAAGTATTACTACAGGGCAGATAAGCATACACACAGGTCAGTTTTTTCTGGCTGTAGTAACTTACTTTGGCCACCAGGCGGGAACACACTGCCAGCAGTCTACCACTGCATTACAGGGAAGAAGATATACTGAAGTTACCCCAATTTGGCTGTTTCTTCCTGCGATCCCTGATTAGAGCTCACTGATTGTCTCTGTAATCTCCTGGTGGCTGAGCCCTGCTCCGTTTGCCTCACTACGCTCTGCTCATTCTGCTCCCCTTCCCTGCCCCCAATTCCCACCTGCTCCCACTACTTCTACATTTATTCTAACCCCCAATCACCTGACCACTCCCTACAGCCACTCACCTGCAACCACCCTAACCACACCCCTAATTTACCACTTGCATCCAAATACCACAAACCCAAACTATGCAGACCTTAGTTTCATCTCTCCTACTAACCCTCACAACTCTAACCTATGTTACATCCTTACACACAAACACACCACAAACACACACCACCTACCATACAACGCATACCTTCACACCTGTTATTACACGCATAAGCTTCCCTATAGCCCCCTCTTTATTTAGTGACAACACAATACTATTTTTATGTAACAAGTATGTTTCACTATTCTACACTAGAAAAACATCAAGTAAACTTCACATAGATATTCTACAAACAACCAAGCTTCAACTTTCATTAAAGAAATACCTCCTTACCTCAGGGGATAGTCACCCAAATTCAGGGCCAAGCAACATTATACCCCCAAACAAACAGACTGCAGATCTACTCATCATCAATCTTAACTCTCGTAGTATATCAAACAAACTTCCTCACTTACACACATTCATAACTCACTACGCCCCCGACATCCTTACCATAACAGAGACCTGGCTAAAACCCAGCACACAGAATGAAGAAAGTCTCCCTCCAGGATATAATATCCTACGGCTAACAGAACAGGAAAGAAGGGTGGGGGCATTGCAATTGTCTATAAAAATACAATTTCTCTCCAACCTCTACTAACTCCTCTACCTAAATTTAATACTGCTGAGATCGTAGGCTCTGTCCTACTGTTAAATAAGAAAAAGAGCATCAATATTCTCTGTGCATATATCCCTCCAGGTAATAACACTCCAATAATTGAGAAGATTCTACAATGGTCAAAAGATAATCTCCCACAGGAAACTATTTTATTAGGTGACCTAAACACTGACTGGCTAGGCTGTAACTCTAAAAACCCCACTAACCACATCAACCTATATGGATTTTCTCAACTCATTCAAGAAACAACTAGAGTAGACAAAAAATCCCATAAGGAATCTATAACATAATTACCAAGTAGGTAGTCTACCTGACGGACTTAGTGACCATCTCCCTACTTTCCTCCTATGAAAACGTACTAACTTACCCAGACCTACAGTCTATAGACAAGTCAGAAACGATCGCAATGTTAACCCTCTAGAACTCAACACTATATTAAAAAAATGTAAGTGGGTGCCACTACGCAGCCTTGACCTAGACAAAGCAGTGGACTGTTTTAATAGCACTCTTATTAACATCCTTGATTCAGTTGCCCCAGTAAGAAAAATTAGAGCTAAGCAACACTGTGCTCATTGGCTTACTAAATCCACTAGAGCCCTATTAAAAAACAGAGACAAGGCATGGAAAACCTGGAAAAAAGATAACACTAGTCTATCCAAACAAAGCTATCAACACCTTAGGAATCAGGTCAAAAAACAAACAAAGCTTGATAAACAGAACTACTTTCTAGATATACAAAATAAACACTCCAATAACCCCCCAAAATTCTGGCATGCAATAAACTCCCTACTAAAACCTGGTAAAACCTCCACACCAGCTCCCACCTCCACCTCTACAAAAACAGATGGCGATATAGCCTCCCAATTTAATCACCACTTTATTGAATCCATGAAATCACTATCAACTCAACTTTCCAAAAATAGCTACTCATCCATACCAACAACTCCTAACAACTCACCTCCCTTTACATTCTCTCCTGTCCCAACCTCAACAACAAAAAAAAAATACCTCTTAAAACTTAAACCCACTACTCTTGCAGCAGACGGTATACCTGCTCATTTTCCTAAAATGGCTGCCGACTCTCTACCCTACCCAGTCTCAATTTTAATCAACCACTCCATACAGGAATCCCACATCCCTCAACTATGGAAAATCTCTTACATTATTTCCCCTTCATAAGGGTGGGAATTCCTATGATTTCTCTAACTATCACCCCATAGCCATTCTGTCTCCTTTATCAAAGATGCTTGAGAAATGCATACACTCTCAGGTCATGCATTTCCTAGACTCTAACAATTTCTTCTCCTCTATACAACATGGTTTCCACCCTCACCACAGCACAACTTCAGCCTTTCTCTCTTTCACAAACCTGGTAAACTAACATAGAAATAACACCAAATTTGTATCTGCTATATTCCTGGACCTCTCCAAACCATTTGACATGATTTCCCACTTCATTCTAATAGATACTCTTACCTCTCTATCCTTTGCCCCTAACACTTTTGCATGGTATAAAGACTATCTATCAGACCGACAACAAGCTGTCCAGTGGCAAGGAGTTATATCATCTTTACTCCCAACTACCAGTGGTGTATCTCAAGGTTCGATACTCGGTCCACTCCTCTTATCTATCTTTACCAGTAATCTACATACCTCTACCCTGCAGGCTTCACCCATACAGTATGCAGACGATTCCACCCTGATCTGCTCCACCCCAAATCTCATCACCCTACGGCATCTCGCCCAGGAATCTTTTACCTCAGTAGAAAGGTGGATCAGATATTTAACTTATCTGAAATCCTAACAAAACAAAACTACTTCTATTTATCCCAAACAAATCAAAAACCACTCCACTCTCCTTCTCTATCTCCTCCAATAATGGAACTGTCATTTCACCCTCTCTCCACACCAAGCTGTATGTGGTCGAAATCGATAATAACCTACATTTTGACATCCATATCTCTCAAACTATTGAAAAGGTACACAAAAAATGGGGTCCCTATACAGACAAAAAGAGTTTCTATCAGATCAAGCTCGGGTCACCCTAGCTCAAACTCACCTTCTTTCCACACTCATGTATGCAGCACCTATTCTCATCTATGTAAGAAAATATGACCTGGAGAAACTTGAGTTGTGTTATAACAAAATCATCAAGTTTGCAAAGAAATCCCTCTTTAGAACACACCATTGTATACCTCTTAGGCAACTTCAGTGGCTTGAGCTCCCACAGTTATTAACCTACCACCCACTAGTCATAGCTTATAACAACCTAGAATATCCTGAAAAAACTCCAGCCCTTAGGGAACTACTGACTAACTATATTCCAAACCGACCACTACGCTCTGCCAACAAATCACTCCTCTCTATCTCCACAGCCAACAACATAGCAGGTAAAGCTCTATTTTCTCACAGTATAGCAAAAAAGTTGGAATAATCTCCCTCCCATGGTGGCTTCTGTATCTAATACCAAACAAGTCAAAAACTCCCTTAAGGCTCATCTTATTAGCTCTTGGCTATGTCCATGTGTTACTTAATCCTAGTGTATGCTACCACCATCTTTCTCTCTTCTCTCCAATTATCAGACCATCAGTAAAAATGGAAGTAACAAATGGTATCCCTTGACATTTGGAAATGTTGTTGTGATCTCTGTCTGTATAGTTTGCTGACTAACTTAATGTTCACTTGTATATATTGCTAATATGATCTTCCTTTGCATACTGTTCTATTATGCACAAAATACTGCTCAATAACAAAGTCTTTACTTTACATTATGTATTATTATCATTGTCTGTTGTATTAATTAAGTGGAGCTTTTCTCCCCAGGCCTCGGCGGTAAATGGACCTCATCTAGTCGGATCATCCCGGTTAACAAATGTAAAATAAAATAAAAAATAAAAATGTTGATTGGGATTGAATGCAGGAATGGTTAAGGAGATGTGAATTTAATCTAAAATATGAAAGGTTAATACCTGTAGCCCAAGACAGTGGACTACGTACATATTGGTTTACAAAGTTCATTGAGCATGTGGGAGAAACAGACAAATGTAGGTTTTGTAAAACAGAACTAGAAACAGTCACATCTTGTTGCTGGTTGTGATATACTAATGGCAGAAGGAGTGTAATTTGAAAGGCATAATAATGTGGGAAAATTGTTGCACTGGGGTTTGTGCAAACATTATAATATTGAAGAATTATAGAAAATTATGAAGTTTATATCACATGGGATCATGCACTACCAACAGTTCAAAAAATAGATGTGAGAAAAACAGATACAAAAGTAGCATTGATCGTTGAAATTGCTGCACCCAATGACTACAGTGTCTTAAGTACAGAGAGAGACACAAAGTCATAACATACCAGGATTTGCAGGCAGAAAAAAGGGCAGTGTGGAAGAAGCATTCCCACACAGTTCTTATAGTAGTAGGAGCAACAGGTCTTATAAAAAAGAATTTACAATCATATTTAGATATGTTAATGATGCATGTAACAAAGTATGAATTGCAGGAGCCAGTACTGGGCACAATGCAGGTGCTGCGGAGAGCACTTTTGGCTAACATCAAAGCTTGAAGCAATACTAATTTCATGAACTTTGATCATACTTTGACTTAGGAATGGGGTCCATTGCCATCATGGTATTGGAAACCCAAATGTCTTACAGAAATTAAAAAAAGAGAGTGAAGTGTATTGACCAAGGTTTCTCTGTGGCGGCTGTTTTTAAAGAGATAATACATCTGACCTGGCTAGCTGGTTAGACCTATATAGAGCTTATTGATTCTCCTGCTATTTTGTGCACAGGATAAACTGACTGCAAGGGCACTGAGTGCTTGTGTTCCTAAGCTTATGAAGAATTCATCAAGGGTTTAAACCTTAGCTTCTTCTTCTTTTTATTAATACTTTTCTACTTTACAGTGAAAGCTTCCTTATTACTCTTTAAATAATGCTACTCCATTGTAAATGGCAGACAACTGTGCAAGCTTCTAATGAAGGAATCTTACAAAGGATGTAACCTTAATTTCAGACTTGGTGACTCAACATAATCTTCTATTAAATGTCTGTAGGTTTTGAGGCTGAAGCAAAGGCAGACAGAAACTAGTATCAGATGTAAAAGCTGAATTTGGTTTTCTGGGAGAGGTAGCCCCCCCCCCCCCACCTCGATGGAGGGTGGCAAGTTTTTTGCATCTGCCTACTTAATATAATAAACCTCAGAGAGGCTTGGTTTGTAAAAGGAAGTAAGATGTGCTGGATTTAATGTTGCCCTGTAAGCTGACACTAGTTTTCATTTGTTATGATATTGCCGTATATCTTACTACTTCGGCATTCTTCACAAGTACTTCTCTTCAATGATCAACTTGAGAACACTTGTTACAATGATATAGGGATAGTCCTGCCACTTACTCAGGTCCTATAAAATTCCCTATTGGCTGAAGTTAACGAAGTTTACGGTTTAGCAGAGTTCATGTTCTGGCTGCTGAAGTTCTTGTTTATTTATTTACCTATTTATGTATGTATTTGCTTGTTTGTTTATGGTCATTTCTTAACCAGCATAGTGCAACTCTTCTTGACATGTAGTGGAAGTTTGTTCCTGACGTGAGGGATACACTGGGGTATAAATCTATTAAGCCAGTGCACTTTATTTATCTGTATATGAAGCTTTAGTTCCTTTAACCAAGAATCTGATGGCTTTGAGGAATACGAGATTAAATAGGGCTGGATCTTTCATGGCACGAAAGGCTAAACATAGATCTCCACAGATGAGTCTGTCTGAGAATAAGTTCATAGAAAGCTCTACTAACCTCTCCTGATCACTAAGATTTTTGAGGCCACTGACATGTTTTAGTTATGAATCTCTGACATCCCTCAAGTTATGTGATATATTTAAATAAATACATGCCAAAAGGTGCATTATATTCAATCATGGGTCTGATAGCATATCAATAAAGGAGAATTAAAACTTCTTTAGATGACTTTGGAAATTAGATGGGCCAGTCAAAAGGCTTTCTGAACTACTGTGGAGACATAATGGTCAAATGATAAGGAATTATCGAGTACCCATATCGCTTACAACAGTGTCTGATTGGTGGGTGCATCTCATATACAGTAAGTGAAACTGTTTTGTTTACCAAAATAAACTATGCAACATTTTTTTTTGCATTTAATTTGAGTCCATTGTCCTTGCAACAATTGTTAACATGGTTTGAGCTGTGTTGGAGAAATTGTGAGTAAGTTGAAAACTGAATAGCAACACCCAATTTACAGTCATATGGAAACTTACTTAACCATAGGCCAGAAGTGCTGGTCTTCACCTCTGAGAAATATATGCTAAATAGGAGAGAACCCAAAACTGAGCCCTGTGGTACACCACTGATAACTGTTTTGCTATCAGAAATCGCAACTGCTACTCTAACCATATGGGTTCTGTCAGACAACCAGTTAGCTATCCATCTCACAGTATAATGATTTATATTCAGATTTACAAGTGTGTTATTAATTCTTGCATATACTATAGTAGCAAAGAGCTTGGCCAGGTTTAGATATATTGTATGCACTGTATAACCACTATCTACTGCTTAAGTTACTTTTTCAAAGAAATTAATGAGGTTAAATAGTCAGGACCTTCCTTTGATAAAGCCAAACTGATGAGGGACCACGGCTGAGATATTTGTTTTATTTACTTATTTATTTGTATTTGTTTTATGGGGTACAGCACCAACCTCCATGAACCTTTTCGATGTCCAGATTAATGATGTCTGAGATAATGCACTTCATAGCTTTACATATGAGGCTAGTAAGACTAATGGGTCTATAATTTTCAGGGACTGTGGTTGGGCCACCTTTGTGTAATGGCTTTACAACAGCTATTTTCTGGGCTTCAGGAATGTAACCAGGGGAGAGGCTAGACTGAAGAGTTTAAGTAGGGGTTCAGAAAGGCTGTATTTCACACTAACAATCAGGCAACCTGGTATGTTGTCAGGGCCCATGAGTGAAGTATTCTTAATTTTTAAAAGGGATGAGAGAACTAAGAATTATTAAAAATGTAAAGAAATAAAATGGAAAGGACAGTGAGAGAGCAGAGAAGATTAAGATACGTAAGAAATGTTACCATTCAAGTGATGCTCCAAATGGTTATTTACTGTGATATTTTTTCAGCAATCTTTAAAGTTATTAGGATGACCTACATCATCGATGTATTATATTAATTCATACACGGTCAGATCCATGCACTATTTATATATTATTTTACCTTCATTGTAAAAATTGTAGGCTTAAATCAGATGAAAATTATACTGGGATAGAATCCAAGATTAAGTGGCATAAACAAAATATAGAGAATGACCATAATTATTTGATTTTATGGTAACTGTTTGATTTTGGTTTGCAAATCTAGAGGTATTGAATGAATGTATTTTGTACTAAACTGTTTAACGTAGGAAGTTGGGAAAATACTGAAGTGTTTTGAAGTTCAAGCCAACCATTTATCTGCACTGCATTACAACAATACGCTCTGTGAGATAGTTTTATAGCATATTTAGCTATGCAGTCATTGCATCCTCCTAGGCTGCTTATTTGTGTTTGATGAATATTGTACAAATAGCAAAAGCATACAAAAGGCAGGAAGAAAATGTGTACAAGCTGATATGAGTAAAGTAATCTGCGATAGATATGATTTTGATTTGTATATCATCCCTAGTTCCTGACGAGTCTTGCATACCGCATAGTTAATATGCATGCCATGCTTATTAGATTTTAGTCAATGATTATTGCTCTGAGTAATTTTGTGTGTTGTACATGTTTATTTGAGATTTATTTTGCTGAACAGGTGGTTTTACTCTTAATAAGTAATTTCACAGCTGAAATCTTCAATTTATTTTAGTCGCATTTAGAAACAGTTATGAGTCAGCCAATGTTCCACAGAATTAAAGATGTCTGTGTCATACATCAGAGTTCTGCATTGGGAGCAGAATAGGTATTGGGTAACAGGCAACAATATATCCAAATCAGAAACCTAGTGAAACAACCAATACAATGGCGGAAAATCCAACACATGAAAACATTTGAAAAATCCTTAGCTGAATCAACAAATCAGATCCTGAAAGAAGAAAACTGACCCACAGGAATGGATATTCAAAATAATCCCTTAACACCTGCATTCTCTCCTTTGATTTCCTGAATTCTCCAAACTACCCAGTCTCTTAAACACTGACGCTGGCCACCCACCACCACCCCAAATCCCCTCTCTGCATTCCTCAGTTTTACTTTGAGCAGCTCAAAGGATTTAATACCTCTTTTGTAATGAATAGAAACTCACAGCATAGCAGGCTCTGAGGACCTCTATTCTTGGTTCGTGTACTACAAGAACTTCCTCAGACCTCTCCTGCAATATATTTTCAATCACTGCCTAATACAGAATATCATGCCAAATATATGGATAAGAGCCATTATCAGACCAATCCTAAAGAAATCGAACCCCACCAAAACTTCAAGACAGTCTCTATGGTCCCCAAACTAGACAAGTTGCTTGAAAAAAATATGTACGATCAACTCCTCCAATACATTACAACCTACAGTCTACTGTTCCATAAACAACACAGGTTCTAGTCTGGTTGAAGCCTGCTCATAGTCTTATGGATGCTAATCAATTAAATACTAATAACTATGGACAGAGGCCAGCTCAATGGCATCATCTTTATTGACCTTACGAAAGTCTTTAACCTCAGTGACCTCAACATCCTTCTCCACCTACTACAACTAGGCATAAGTCCCATTTCCCTACCTTGGTTTCAAAATTACTTCACCAATTCCCATTTCTTTGTCAAAATTCATATGCCAATTTCTTAGTTAGTCAGTCTTCAATAATGAGTACTGCAATGTTCTATACTTGCTCCTTCTTAATTCTTCATCTTTATGAATACATTATTCCTTGACCTATGTCATCTCCCCCTCCTACTCTGCTCAGATAATGTGGTACTATTTTACACAAGGAACTCAATACTCAACCACCATAAAGACCTAGAAGTAGATTTCTTTACCTTAATCCAATCAATTTCCAACAAAAGCCTCTCTCTCAATTCCAGTGAAACCAAAACTGATTGTTTGGCATCAAACAGAAACTTAAAAAAATTAAAAAAAAACAACTTAAATCTCTTTGCATGCCTGTCACCACAACTACTCCCCACAGAAAGCACTACATCTTTTCAGTACCTTGGGACTTGTCTGGATCCGTCCCTTTACTTCACCCCCACCTCAGCCACACAAGGAAAAAGGTTATCTTTCTCCTGCTTTGGGCCACTAAAATCCTTCCTTTTCTAAACTAAAATCTCCAAGACAGCAATAGGTGAACATATTCTGCTTTCCCAACTTGAAGACAATCTCTCCCCTCATGCCCTCAGCTTCAAAAATAAATTCCACACACATTCATAGGTTCATAGGTAGGTACTAGGCTATTGGTCCTCAAAACAAAAAAACAATATGAAGATTTATTACCCAGGCCAATAAAAAAGAAGACCATTGTAAAACACTGAAAAAGGCAAAATGACTCCCTGCCCAGCAAAGGGTTAACCTGCTAGGACCCCGACTCTTCATACTCATAGTCAATCAAACCTTCTCTCCCCTAACAGCTAAACTAATTAGGCAACCTTCCTTGAATAGCCTTAGAAATCACAACCATTCTGCCCCCACAATGCAACTACTCCAAAATAGAACTCCATTGTACAGATCACTGCTTCTCTATACTAGATTCAAAACTCTGGAAAATGTATTACCCACAAATAAAAGACAAATCATCTTACACTAAATATAGAACTCAACTATAGACCCATCTCATCTCATCAGCTAAGTGTCATTGCCTCTCATCCAACTGTAGCACCTCACCTGAGCTACAATAATCTGTGTTTCTCCTACTAGTAACACTCTTACTGGCTCTCTTATGACATGTTTTACTGCACCAGTTTTAAAACATTGCTTAACGTAACCTTTTAAAAATTGCTCACAAACTCTAACATTCTTCACTCTATGTAACTATCCCATCATTCACAGTTAGACAACACACAGCTGTAATTATACACAGGCACCTAATTTTCTAAATGAGACTTGTCCTGATTTATTGCAAATAATACATGTATTATAATTGTGTATGCACTTTTACATTTTGTTAGCTGATAAAGGTATATTACTGAGGTGTATTTTCATAATACACTTGATATCTCTCACTAAATATATTGGAAACCACGCAATTAGGGGTTCATGCCAGGTAACTCCTGTATGCACCTAACTGCTTATCATATCTGATGGTGCTATTAAGCAGGAATAACCATAAACCATCAACAAAAGGCTATATCTCCACACTGATGCTCACCTCAATCTCAGTCTCTTTAGGATGTTAATGTTGGGAATAATCCCCTTTCTGATACTAGGTTAATACAGATCTCAGCAGGCCAAAACCAAGTAAATGCACAAGAACTAAACAAGTAATCTAGCATTACACAGTTCTACACACACACACACACACACACACACACACACACACACACACACACACACACACACACACACACACAAAAAAAACACTAGATGAATTGAGGCTTCCTATTCTTCACAAATAATCTGACTTTATTTATCATAAAATAAGCACTTCTATCCTAGGACTTCTTCAGCTCTATCACTGGAGAGTTTCAACTTTTAAATGTATACAGTTTATAAGTCTATAAGATAGCTACAGGGTGTAGAAGGTTTTACGGTAGCCCAAAGAGGGCTATGGTGGTGGTGGTGGAAGCAGATCCAGATTTAGATGAAAGAAACACCAACATTTGCATATTAGATGAGGACTGATAAGGAGAATATGTATGGTGAAAGCAGGATGAGAGCAGCTGCAAAACTTCATGCTCCATTAGTCTCTGTAAATACAGAAATTCTATTACTAACAAGATAATGGAAACATTCATTAGCCACCTTAAAAAAGTAATAACAGATGTGATCATGGATCTATGTACATGTTATAAATGTAGCAGTATGCTTTACTCCACTTTTAGTCCACAAGAGAAGAAATCTGCCTACTTTTATGAGGCTTGTGAGTTCCTTTAACTCTTGTAGACCGAGTCTGAGTGGAATTTCACACCTCCTGACATCAGAAGAATTCTTGCTTAGATTACCTTCACCTGAACTAAAATTCTGAGAATGCACTTTTTCATCCTAGCTAATGTATACATTTCAAATATAATAAAAGTTATAAAATGTTAAAATACTTACGTAACTCAACACATACACACTCTTCTACATAATGGTGACATTAATACATCAGCCAGATAGAATAATAATTTTATATTGAACAAGTAATTAGATAATCTATACAGTTTACTATCATTGGTGGGAATCACAACTTGCAGTCAGTATGCAGTTTGAATCTCATAATGTCGAATACATAATATAAAACTCACACTGAATACGTAACACCGAAAGAACTGTTACATTCTATAATAATAGTTCGATCTCATGACGGACCATGATGTCAAAATGTCGGTTTATTCAATTCGAGTAACAGTTTTCCGCATATATTGTTCAGTGCTGGATTACCCGTTCTGCTTATTGGATGCCTGTAGTAAAGAGAGAAAGAAATATCGGAATAGTGAATATATTAATACGTGTTGCTTATTTGCAAACTGTAGATTATTCATGATACTAAAGTAGAGAAATGTAAACAGATACACAGTACATTTTATGTCGTCCTTGTAGGTGTAACAGTTCATAATGAGCTGCAGTGATGAAACGCTGTGTTCGCCTGGTATTGTAGGGGAGATATATGAAACTATTATGAGCCAAAAAGAGAAGAAAATATTAATTATCAGTAGTTATCAGTACTATCTAGGAAAACATAAATCTCTTAATTACTGGTGTTGTAGGAAACAAACAGAGAAATGTAAAGACAGGTGTATAACAGAGAGACTTGGTGAACGACTTATTAAAACTGATGGACATTTTCATGGACCAAATGCTGTGAGTTGTGAAGGTGTAAAAGTATGCAGCCATAGAAAGAAGGGCTGAGACCACATTAGAAGATCCTTGCAAAATAGTGACAGAGGTTTTGGCTAGCACTTCCTCTGATGTAGTTAATTCATTACCAAACTGCAATTCATTGTAACAGACAGGTAGGAGATCAAGACATAGAAATACATCTACAAATATACCGTGGCCACATAGATTATGGGATATAAATTCTGAAATGCTATCAATAAAAAATGGATGTTTCATTGTTCATCATATCAATAGATACAGTCGTTTAACAGATGGTGTCATGTTAACTATGCATAGTAACCTACAAGTGATGAGTACATACTAGTAGATGGAATATTTACAATCAGTGTAAGTGAATGTAAGAAAGTATATACAGTTCACTGCTGTTTGCAAGGAGGAACAGAACGCAAAGTAGTCCCCATGGTGTATGGCATATTGACATAAGTCAGATGCTAATTATGACTGTTTCTGGAGTTCAGTAGTTGAATTGTGTGGTTTGCATAATCTCATTTTTAAACCTGAAGTGGTATTATGTGATTTTCAGAAGGAGGTGACTGTCAACTGGCAGCATTCATAAACATTTACCTTCAAGTAAGATTAAAGGCTGTTGGTTTCACCTTTCTCAAATTGTCTGTTGGCAAATTCAAAAACTGCATCTTGATGCACAATTTGTCTGCAATGTTCAATTTTCTTTATTATGGAAACAAATCCCTGCTCTAGCCTTTGTAAAACCTTCAGATATGTTGGCCACTTTCAACCTAATTGAGGCAGATATGCCACATACTGGAAAACCTCTGTGTGACTCTTTCAAAGAAAACTACATTTTAGGGAAGCCCCATCATTATGGAATAAGAAATGCTACCTCTGAAAAGAACCCTCCACTTTTTGACATAGAATTCTGGAATCAGTAGGACACCTGCTTATTAGGTTACCCTAGAAGCCAGAACAGTGTGGAGGGTTGGCATAAGCGACTACATAGTCTGTTTGGGAAGAAAAAAATGTATTTGAATGACATTCTCCATGCTATTCAATTAGAACAGAACCACATGTGAAGCACAGAGCTTTGAGTTGCCTTCCTGTCTCTCCCAAAAGATGTCGACTGGTTGAAAAAGAAAATTAATTTATGAAATTATTAGCCAAACAGGATGAGTTTACGTCTCGAGGCTTAGTTCAATTAATTGCACAACATTGCTCCTTTTAAAGAAGCACTGTTTCCATTCTATTCCAATACATGAAAGCCTGTTTGTGGATATTTTACAAGAAAATAGCACTGCGGACTATCAGTCATTGAACACACTGTCTGAGTTACAGTACATGATCTACTTTATGATGATATTAAGGACTGTTCCCATTTTTGTGCACGGATAATTCACATGGGTGTTAATTTCATTATGTACACTATAGAAGATGGAGCACTATAATAATGAGCGAAGCTTCAATGCATTATATTTTATTTATACTTTTATGACATGCTATTGTGTTATTGGGAGATATGCATTGTCAGGAATACAACACAGATAGCTCTGCCCAGGAGTTTGACATTCACATCAAAATATTTTTCATTATTTTGGAGCGGTATTTTGCACAAGCGCACTAGTAATTTTCGACATTATGAGTCAGTAACATGCTTGTAAAATGTTTTGTATTTCGATCTATTAATAGTAAACCAATCTATACAGTTACATATTATAATTATGCAAACATGTATTATTATCTCTGTAACCATAGCAAATAGACCCTCCCCGGGATTCATGAAGCTTGCGCCAGGCGCAGGCGTGGCGTAGGCGGTATAACACCAAATATGGCCGCCGAGCGATTCAAGTACTATCCAATTCCACGTGCACTACCGGCGTATGCCAGATCTGCGCAGCCCACAGCTTAGGTATGCTAATCACCCCATGCGCAGTGCCGCACCATGCAAATGAAGGTACATAGTGATTCATGAAGTGGTGCAGGTGTAGCGTAAGCCCACAGAAATGTAAACCAAAAAACACGGTTTACATTTTTCCAAACAGAACATCGGAGCTATGAAAGTGGACCAGACTCATGTATTACAAAGTTAACATATGCCAATTGCTAAATATACAGCCAATGGCATAAGAAAAGATGCACAACACCTAAAAAACAACATTTAATGTCATGTCCACAGTAACGCAAAGTACAACCGCAGGGCATGTGGGTGCAAACAGGAACACAAAGAAAATATATACAAATGTCATAAAATCGCAATGTAATACAAATCATGATTTCACCATAATACTCAATGGTATGCATGGTACTCCACAACCAAGCTGCAAGGGTTGCTAAGGGTCTGTGACAGTGTTCGGCATGGTAACTAGGAATTAGTAGTCAATGCCATGCAAATGAGGCAGGTAATAGTGAATCGCAAACATCCCGCCGGACTAAGGATGTACCATACGGAGCAGCGCTACAACACCGAGGGGTGGTTTAGAGGTATATATGACATCAGCAGTGGGGTGTGCCACCATAGCTGTAAGCACATTGGAGCAATGCATATCCGGACTGGCCGTTGCTAAGCAAAGCTGCAGGACAGGGGTGGGGAGGTAGGTATAGCATCATTTAGCTGAGAGCACATATGGTGCCCAAAAGCGCATGTGTATGGGGATGAAAACGTGCCCGAAACCCGGTAAGCGGACACACGCACCGCGCACCATAGCTCAAACAGGCAGGTCAGGGGAAGAAAATAAGGAAATGCCGCAGTAGGGTAATTGGAGTACAACTGAGCAATTAACACGTATTAACTCACAGCGGGCAATCGACGGCAGTTGACAAGTCTGCTCACAGAAACCTGCAAAATAGGATAGGGGAGGTGTCGGATTGCAAAGAAAAGAGAACTGTCATAGCAGAGCAAAGCAAACCTGTAGTAGACTGGCCATAGAACACATTATGCAAGATAAGCCAGGTTTAGGAAAGTACAAATGAAAGTAGGCTGTTGGATGCATGCCAGAAAATGGGAGGTGAAATGTGAAGAAATGTAAAGGGAAGGGCAAGCGGTAATCCATGGCAGCCAAATGTAATTCAACACCAAAGGCACCACAACAGTAGTTCCTGTCATAAAACACATAAGATACCCTGTAGCTACAATCGTACATACACACCCTATGACATCATCAGTGTTCACAGCACAATAGTATAAAGTGTGAAAGCACCTCACACACACCTGTGTATTCTCAAACACTGCACCATAGGTGTAAACATATGGGGAACTTTTACAATGTACATGTTGGGAGCTGCCATAGCTGTGATTCATCACCATGTGTTAGTGACTGAAGGTGTTGTGGAGGATGATGCTGACAACCACCGCAGGCCCCGGAGGAAGAGAAGAGTGTTCAGACCAAGGGTAACCTATCAGGGGCTACATGATCTGGAGATAGTAGAGCGTTACAAGGTGGACAGGGACATCTTACAGCAAATAGTTGAGCTGTGCCGGCCACTCCTGAGATCCAGAAACAACAGAGGGGAGCCCATCCCAGTGGACACGAAGGTATGTGTAAGCTTGCAAATACTAGCCACAGGTACCTTTCAAAGGCCAACTAGAGATATAATAGGGATCTCACAGGCATCAGCATCCAGGGTACTACACCAGTTCCTGGATGCCATGTTACAACATGCCAATGAGCATATATACTTCCCCCGAACTCAGGAGGAGTTGGCCAGCAATATGCATCTCTTCCACCATGTGGCACACTACCCGGAGGTACTGGGTGCGATAGACTGCACGCACATACATATCAAGTCACCACCTGGTGAGCATTGTAGGCGCTACATAAACTGCAAGGGATACCACTCCATCAACTGCCAGGCCATGTGCAATGCCCAGGGCATTATCATGGATGTGTGTGCTGGCAGCCCTGGAAGCTACCATGACTTCCACATCTGGCATGCCTCACAGCTGTATCAGGTATTTGTCAGGGGGGACATCCCACATGGCCACCTTGTGGGGGATGCTGGCTATGCACTGGAGCATGGATGATGACTCCCATCAGAAATGCACACACACCCATGCAAGAACGCCATAATGAGGCACAAGCACAAACCAGAATCATCACAGAGCGTGTGTTCGGGATGCTGAAATCACGGTTCCGTTGCTTGGACATATCTGGTGGAGCCTTGCAGTACTCTCCAGGCATGTGTGCCCACATCTTCATAGTATGTGCCATGCTACATAATATGATCCTGCGGAAACAGCTGCCATCAGGGACATAATGGTGAAGGCCTTCACAGCCCACCGCAATTGCCAAGGCCATCACAGGCACAGAGGGATTCAGACCACGAACACCCTGTGCCAGCCCCAGTAGGCAGATGGAGACGTGCCCAATATGCCTACGCCTTGGCAAAGCGGGAACGTATAGCACATACTCTGACAGTGTAGGCCCCTACTGACTGACACACCTCTCCACCTGCACACACAGTAAAATGGATGGCACACACACATGACCACCTGTAAATTGTAATGTATAGGTGGCCTACTGTGTGAATCCTACATAGGCAGCCCTCAACCATTGCACACACAACAGCTATTGGAACAAGGAATGTCAACACCTGAACAGTACATGCACCTATCAGCATATGTTGGTACTGTATGTATAGGTTCCTAGGTACATCGGTAGGTACACGCCCGATTGTCAGAGGCCTTTCATCAATCGAGGCAAACAGTGTCTGCTGTCACCACTACATCGAGTAACCAACTGACCCTCAGTGGAGCAGAGCCAATTGTGGGATCCATATGTGTAATCACTGTTCCCCACACACTCTGCATGGATTCCCTGGTGTGTAAATGAGGGGCTCCATACAATGTAATCATGGATGTAGTGGCAAAGCATGGGGTGTACCCATGACAGGTATCTGTCACCCCAGCATGCTCCACCTATGGTTGTGTGAAGGTGTAGCACATTATAGTGTGTGGCTCACTCTGACATACATTCCCAATGCTGGGGCACATCCATTAAACATCACTTGGACATACCATTAATAGGTCTCATCCATATGTAAACTAACTGAGTTACCCATTTGATTGCAGTATGGAGTAACAGCCATAGTACAGTCCATATACAAAATGCCATAACACGTGTACAAATCCCAGATGCCCAAGTGGTAAATGCACTGTTGTGCATGTTCCCAGTACCATGTCCTGCAAGGGATGTTACGTAATCCCGAAGGCACGAATAATGGATGATGGATGCAGGTCATCAGATTAGGTTTAGCACATGTTAGCGGGAATACGCGTTGCCCAATGCTGGTAAGCATCATTTAAACATGACTATACGGATATGCGTGAAACAGGGCTAAGCTTCTCTGAATATCATGCAGATCACGGTCAATGATGTCCAGAACAGGTGACACTAACATTATTCACCCCTGTACTAATAGTGCCTGCTCTGAAGGGTAAAACGACCACTGCCAGGAGTAGAACACGCAATCATGTACACAATCACCTAACACTAAGCTACCCAAGATGTTCCAACGGCAGGTGTGTAATGTGACAGGGTCAAACACAAACGTGCGGAGTCCAGGAAACAGTATACACCGACATGTACACAATGATAGGTGTATTCTCCCTCTCACTCTCTCTCATATATATATATATATATATATATATATATATATATATATATAATAGAGATAGAAAGGGAGATAGAGAGATATATGTTGATATATACGGATTCACCTATATCTTCAAATATATAGATAGGTCAACGACATGTACACAACCATGGAGGTAGAAATAAATAGGATACTGCCAACTATGGAATGTGTCACATACCGACACTTGTAATCACGAGTCTTAAAGACCGAAAGAACACAGTACCGGAACACTGGAACTGCGTGTAATATTATCACGATATTAAGGGACATTTAGTTATCGCTGCCGGTGTTGCGGTCCACGTAGGTACTGTGTTCAACTGTGTTTGTGATTGCTGTAGTATGTGTATGTGTGTATTGAGGGTGCCGTGTGCATTTCCGTGGGACTGTAATGTGTGTGTGTGTGTTTGCATCGTGTGTCTGTTAGTGCTAACTCGGAGGTAGAGCAGTACGGTAGGTGTGGTCATAGTTGGCCGTAGGCATACGGTACCACCTGTCCCACTTTAAGAGGGACAGCCCCTCCCTGGGCAGTTGTATCCTGACAAAAAATATTAAAATGGGCAAATGTCCGTGATTGTAGGACATAATTATGTCCCATATATTATGTAACAGTTGCATTAAATAGTTATGCCTGTATCTACAAAACGTAAACGTTACATGAAACATGATAAGTAGCTAAAGTGCTACAAGAATAAGTATGTATTCAGGATAAAAGCATGTTCTATCCTGTGTACTGACCATGGGTATGTGTCGGCCTGTAAACACTGATGTGTGTCCTGCAAATGTCCCACTATGGCCATTTGAAAAGGTGGCAACCCATGCCAAAGAGGCTCAGTCACCAACACAACTGCAATGACTGCAAATATCTGTGACAGAAATACATGAGACAGCTGTCATTTAGTAACATTCCTTTACATATCGCTGTATTTCCGGAGGTATGGAAGTATCAACCTCACCTGCATACTATATAGAAACCAATTAACGTATAAGCCCGTAACAACCATAGTTCCGTCTACTAAGTGATAGGTCTTCAATTAGGGAAGGAGCCCACACACATATATGGAATATGTAGGAATGCAGTCCCTACAAACCTGTATATGCTATGTACACCCACCTACATCTCCCCCACACCCGAAACAATTGCAATACAGACTGTAATAACATCACAAACATCCACTCACTCAATTACATCTGCTGAACCGTTAACATACCTTGTGAGAGACACATCTGTAAAGGTGCCATGTGAAATCGTAGCTGTTGTATAATGGAACAGACGACGATGTTACAGGATTTGTTTGCAATAGTCCCTTATCAGATGGTTGAGATGACAGGTACACTCACATGTAGAACCACATACTCTAGCCGTCACACACAATCCAAGGGGAACATGAATTCAAAATATCCGTGTCTCTACAAATATCATTTGCAATTCCTCACAACAAAACACATACAGGCCGTCTCCCCAAAGGTAGGGCAAAAGGGCAATGCCCAAGTGGAGAATTAAATAATACCCCACTGTTGCCGCGTAATTGGCGAATGGAGTAGCTGCACAGCTGATGTGCATGTAATAATTTACTCAGGAACACCAATTGGCAGCAGGAAACCACATGTTACAGGTATCGACGTATATAAGGATGACTTGCCATACATTCAAACCGTATGCTCATACCATAGAACCATTTAAACAGTAAAGGTGTAAGAGAGATATTTATGAAGATTCGGAACGCTAACAAGGTATGTAGAACACTCAGTATGTTAGTGTACGTAGAGCCTGTTTTGTATTAATTAAAAGTGTAAGCAATGCATAAAGTGGGAAAAGGTATTCTGTAGTGATATCTTGTTGAGCATAGCAACGCTTGTAGAAATTGTGTGTCCTGCTGTGGGCCACAAGGTAAACATCACATACACCACAAGGGATGTTACATGAGGGCTTTAAACAGAACAATTCCACACCACCCGCCGTCAGTGGTAGGGTATGTCCAACAAGTACGTGCCATAGCAGGGGATAGTATATGTTGATATACTGTCACCGTAGGCATGTGTATGGGCATACAACAACGATAACATGCCTAAGGTGGTCCTGCTGTGCAAGTATGCTTTGCATTATGGGATAGTGTGTAAAATATGTGTAATGTACAGTATTGTAGGTAGATATGTCAGATATTCTACACAGCACAACTGTTCTATCATGCAAACAAAAGGTATCGTCAATTGGCATGTACGATACACAATAACAGGATACATATGGCTTGTAGTCACGGGACACTGTAACAGCATGATAGCTAATCAAAATAGTAGAGCAACTCAATTAACCATGCACAAAGGACATGTAATAGCTTCACAGGTACATAGTGAGGTACTATGCTGTCTGGCAAGTCTATGTGTAAGCCCAACTACAGTATTTACACTGGCGGCACCTCTCTAGGGTAGTGTCCTGTCTTTGAACAGCAGAGCCATGTGTTACCTGCACCTCTGTACAGTACAGCCACTGCAGTGATCCCTGGTGTATCAGTGTGACCGCCTACAGAGTCACCTATGACCGGTGTGTGGGTATGTTATAACACCCTATTGGCTGTAGTTGATGGGCACACATGAGTCTGTGGGCTATAAGTAATTGTTGTGTTTGGTAATGGGGGCTGCCTCTGGTGCCTAAACAGAGTATGGTGAGGTTCTGCAAATGTCATACTCATACTATGTGTGGCCTGTGGTGGTGGAGATATAGTGAGACTATGTGATGAGTGGGTTGTGTTGCAAATGCCAAACATCCCCACATGAATGTCAGGTCCAGTCTGGGTTGGTGAGAGCATTACCCCCAGCATGGCTACATATGTGCATCTCCCACAGGCTGTAGTGTCGTATGTTGGGAGGTGAGCATTGACTGTGTACATGAGACAATTGCTCTATTGCCACATGTTTGCCATATTCATCATATAGAAAGGCAATAGCACTGGTACGTGACACTTGGACATGCCTGTATATTCAACCATGTCTCACAAGATATGTGAGTTACGTGTGTACAACAGCTGTTGTACTGTAAGCAAGCTGGAAATGTAAGGACAGACAGTGTACTTGTAAGACATGAGCTGGAATGGGTGCTATAGTAATCAGTAGCTCATGAAGTGCTCACATGTTCTGAACAAGTGCTGAGCATGAATATGCAATACAGATAGGGTGTTGGATAATATTAACCCACTGCAACCCACAAGTGGAGACGGCAGTCATAATTGGAGGCACTGCACTATTACCCTGCTGAGTATGGTCTGCAAGTCTATGAACCTTTATCAACTTAAATGTTTGCAGTACAGAAGTAGATGACAGTACGGATGATTTCACACTGCATAGCATACCTGTGATAGGTCATAGGACATCATCACCCATACCGTGTTCCAGCTACACTGAGTATACTAGATGTACCTTTGTATGTCACATGAGTGTTCTACCAGTGGCCTGTTGACAGAAGCAACACTACAAAAGGTATCTGAGTGACATGTGCATATCACACCAGTGGCAGCTACCATAAAACAGGGTTAATGTTGTGTACTCCACCCTCAGTGTAGCCCATACCACACAGACAAATGGGAGGCGTCTGTGTATGTAAGGATGTGAATGTCCATGACCTAGGTGCAATAGCTGTCTTAGTGTTGTGGACAACATACAGAATGGGCTTTGTGGGTGAGGTGTGTGACATATGTGGACAATCTGACAGCTGATAATAGCATTGTCACCACTAGGTGAATAACCCTGTACCCATTAACTACCACCTAGGCAGCGGTCAACATTATGGACACTGTGTAAGGGATGGTGCTGTGCAGTTCACCTCCCTGAGTTAGTGACGTCTCCAGGCCTATTAGGTAGTCATACGAGGCACCCATGTCATGACAGGGTGCCATCCATGAGCATGGAGATCATTGCACAGGCATACTCAGCACTTGGGTGACCAATATCGGATCACATATCACCTTTAAGGGGTATTAGCCATGCGTGGATGGGCGATACCAGCCTTCACAATCCTCACCTCCACTATGCAGCATGCTGGTTACCTTGCATAAAGACATGTGCTACACTGTGATGTTGGACATGCTACACATACATATCCTGATCTGAAAGACATACGTCATGGACAGCCACCATCCTACTACAAGGATAGCCACATGCTGGACAGATCCCTGTGCCATACATGTTACATACTCCTGCCATACCATGCAACCCTGTCCATCAAAGCTGCACATGTCATCTCTGTCATACATGGTGCGATGACCGCATGGTAGATGTATTATTAACTGTCTGGATCAGTAATGTGGCACTGATGCACCTCTCGGTGGCACAATGGCTGTCGGATACAGCTAAAAAACCTTGCCCGTACATGCCATAGTTGATAACCATCCCTGCGAATGATGTCCAGCTAGCCATTGTCCCATGTCTATCACATGTGCAACACAGGCGATACGTGGCAGGATGTTGAACTGCTGTACAGTGCCATGTATATGTATATGGAAAAACACATGCATGTAAAGGTTTCCATGTGTATGTGTGCATTGTCACTGCTCATGTCCATTAAGGCAGTGTATGTGTTGATATGTGACATATACACAGCATCAAGGTCAACAGCATTACTGTGGACACATCCAGGCATGTGCTGATATGTAAGAACACCAGTACAGGCAAACAGACATGCCCACATCAAGACAGCATTCACATGGAGTATGAACAATGTAATGAGGTGACACACATATATGGTGATGATATCCAATGCATAATGGATGTTACATGTGTGTGACACAAACATGGCAGTTGCGCCAGTTTCATGATGATTTGCAAAGATAACTGTTCAGATGTACTAGATTTAATACAAATGTATGTGCAGCTATATCTCTGTACATCTCTGTGATACTGTGACCTGTCTCCATCATTATGTCTTCCAGATAATGCCTCGTTCACGCCTGCCAGTGTATAGCCGCCAGGAGGATGATGCCCTCATCCCATACCTCCATGAGAACTACGGGGTGTTGTTCAGCCATGTGCCACAGCTTGCCCAGCAGCATGATGACCTGTGGCAGGACCTTCACAGGAGGGTTAATGTGGGTGGCCATAACCGCACCTACCAGCAGGTGCGCAGACACTGCATGGACCTGATACGACATGCGAAACAGCGTGCCAATGCAATCGCCAGGGAACAAGGTGGAACAGGTGGTGGCCCACCAATCCAGCCCCCACTCACACACACTGAGGAGCTACTGGCCAGCCTGAGGACACCCTCAGAACAGCATCCACAAACACTAGATGCCATTGTGGAGGTGGGTGTCTCCCAACCAATGAGCCTGGAGTTGCCTGGTAAGTCACTACTGCACATATGAGTATTATATCCCATTTAGTTGCATGTGTCACTGTAACAATATGTAATGTAACATCATATGCAAGGTATGTTTACACACATGCCGCATACTACAGTATGCTACCCTGTGCATGCACACATGTGCATACTATATACTATTGTACAGGCGAATTTGTTATCATGCACAGTGCACCCTGTGACTGTCATACAGTCATGGATAATGTTCAAACTGCTGTGTCACCCCTATACAGGTACTTCTGGCATGCCGCACAGACATCAGTCTGTTGCAGGTGAGACAGTTATCAGTATCAGGCATGTTAATGCATATATCTATATGCCATGTGGCCAGTTAACACATGTACACATAATGTATGGTCCAGTCACGATATACAGGGCGCATCTGTCATCATTCACACTGGCTACCCATGTCCAATATATACAAACTAAATGAAACACCGACATGAAACCACAGTACCTGTCATTGCTAGATGTGTGGACAGCTGTGCAAACAACAGTGGAGGTTTTCAATGTAGGCATATGTGCTATACATTGGAACAACACGTGTGTGGTACGCAAACAGTACCACACAGTGAGCTAGGATTTGGGAAGCCCACAGGAGTCACCATTGTGTAATATGCCCCTGCAATGGGTGCACACATTGTGATGTGCCATCTGACATGTCCCAGACATGTAGTGTTCCAGCTGCAATATTGTCTCACTATCCCATAGTACATACCCCACATACCAAACATACACCCCATTGTCTGCATAGCCCTGTGGACAGTGACATATCTGACATCTATGGGTGTATGTCATATGGGACAACACAGACATGTGAGATAGACGGCCATCACAAACATTTGGCCAACACATGTTCCCACATGGCCATGGAGGATGGCCAGAGACATGTAGCCACACAGTAGTTGTGATGTGTATACACCCTGTTGCACATTGTCCACACATGGTCCAACTATAGCCTTAGTTGACTGATTATATAGTTGATGTGGAACACTGGACATCCTAAACGCCTGTGCACAGCTAGTGGAGGTGTCACTTAATTTGACCATATAAGATGTGTTGAACATCACGACTGTGTCATAGCATGACAGTAGTCACCTGTACAGCTTCCACAGACATTAACACCACATCAGGCCACAGATACCGTACATTTCCCTTGCTGCTGTAGGACATCACTGTCAGCCGTGCACCTCGTGTGTGTGGTACATTAATGTCATGTGGGACATGGTGTATTGACAAGTCTTCCATGTGTGGACATGGTTGCCAGGCAGCTAAGACTTTGTAGTAGTTGTGCAGGGGTGTCATCCGTAGGTCTTCCATTGACCTGTCACATGACATAGCATGGTTTGGTGTGTATACACCTCAGCGACATGGGTCACAATCCACAGTTATGTAATGTGTATGCATTCAGTTATGGCTATGCACTGTGTGCCATGCAATGGCACAGTGTCTTACTTCACATTGTATAGCAATGTAGACGCCTCACACTACCCTTCAACTCTCATGCACATTTGCTAAAAGTGTATTCTATCTGTAGGGCATACAGACAACACTGCAATGTGATACCCATTACAATGCTGTACATGTGTCAGGACACCATTGTGTCAGACATGTATGCATGTCAATGTACACATCAGCAGATTACATGTCAAGGTCACTTCAGCCATGTGTACTGTTAACCTGTGCTGGTCCACATGGTGTATCACAGGGATGCATGCTTACTACCATGATTGCGTGAACTGCATGGCTACTGATATGATACCTGCTTGCTGTTGTGTGCAACCCAGGGAGGTATGCTAACTACCACTATTAATGTCTGAGCTGCATGCCATCTGCTGTATCACATGCATGCTGCATGCCATCTGCTACTGATATGACACCTGCTTGCTGTTGTGTGCAACCCAGGGAGGTATGCTAACTACCACTATTAATGTCTGAGCTGTATGCCGTCTGCTGTATCACATGCATGCTGCATGCTGTCTGTCAAATCACATGCATGGTGTGTCTGTGTGTCTGTGTGTGTGTGTGTGTGTGTGTGTGTGTGTGTGTGTGTGTGTGTGTGTGTGTCTGTGTGTCTATTGTAATGTAGAGTCTTTCTTTGCATTCACAGGTGATGTAGGTGCGTTATCCTCCTGAGGTCCATTTGATGTTAGTGTCCCCACAGATACTAGCAGTGATGAACATATGCATGAGGTACAGGCAGGGTTGTCAGGGGCTGAATCTGTGCCAGTGGTTGTCATCCCAGCTATGTCCCCCTCTTCCCCGCACACAGTTCTCATGCCAACACATACCCCATCACCAGTGGCCATAGAGGAAGGACAGTCAGCGTGTGTTAGCTCGGAACAGGAACATGTGGCGGCTACAGAAGGTGTGTCTCCACACCATGGTGTCAGTGTAATGACTGCAGATGTGCCACACAGGCATGTGGAAAGTGCTGCTCATAGGAGGACCTCTGGCAGACATGCACCTGCAGGACAGAGCTCAGCAGCTGGTGTCACCAGACGCATGTTCCAGACTGTAATGGCAGCACAGGCACGTGCTGAATGGCAGAACAGTGAAAGGCAGAGGCTTCATAGGGCTGCTATCCATACTCTAAACGACAACATCCAGGCACTGGCAATGCTCAACAGCAGATTGCTGATGTTCTGGACAGGCGATTGGGTGACATGTTTGGAATCCTTGACCGTGGCATGGCAATCCGCGAGCGTGAGCTGTCTGTGCTGGAACATCTGGTAGGAGTGAGGCATAGGCCATGTGGACATAGGCCAGTTACACCACCTAGTGCAGGTCAACGTGAACAAGCCACCTCACATGCCCTCTCCCATAGTGCCAGTAGCAGTAGCAGTGCAGCTGGTGCTGTGCTGTCCACACCAGGACACAGCAGGTCATGGGGATGTGGCCTTGGATGTTCCAGTGGTGACATGGTTCCAGTGGACAAGTGTCATCGGACAGTAGCCAATCTGTACCTCCGCCTGGTAGCGCCCATGCAACCCCTGGCAGGCACAGGTCACGTGGCCATGGCCGGACACAGTGAGCTGTACATCCTGGTTTGTACAATCTGGAGCTGTCAATAATACCCCTGTGTAGGCCTGACAAAAGGCAGAACTGTGTGCACACATACACGCACACAGCAGAAACATCTGTAGGGCACCGCAACACCCACATACATATCGACCACACATGTCCAGTCAGATCACCGGACCTTACCCACACACATGATGTCATCCACTGGTGCAGCCTATGCCCCTGGCAAACATTATCACCCTGTGCATATGATGATGCCTGTATCAATCCCTGTCATCCACACCATTGGTGCAGGGACATGCTCATATGGTCTGATGCACAGGGTGAACAGAATAGTGAGATAAGTGTATATGAGATTAGTTGTGTACTGTTGACATGCACTAGACATACCATGCAGTAAGGTTTATAATGCATTGTTATATGTTCACAGTATGTGTCTTGGTAACAATGGTAACAGCAACACTATAATGCACACTCAATAGTGTTGAGGTGAAGACCCCTGCCTATGTGGTAATCACCCTCACAGTACTGTGTACCCACACGACGCGACACAGAGAATGAACATGTACAGGTAGCCAGTAAGGCTGAGACCGATGGCATCAACAGGGTAGGAGACTGCATCACCATGAGGGGTTAGGGATCCTGTCTCTTCTGTAGGGTAGCATACACCCTCACTCCATGCACCAGACAGCCATACATACACACACACACACACACACACACACACACACACACACACACACACACACACACACACACACACACACACTGTGGAGTCCACAAATGTCATTCACATACAGATAGCTGACATGTGTGTGATACACACACCACCCCTACCTACGTCATGCTTTCCACACTGCAGAATGTACAGATCTCTACAACAGTGTACAGGGGTGTGTAACAATTGGGATGTATTCCCCACCATATGTGGCATATATGGTCACACAAGCAAACACATATGGCAGTACTGTGAATGATACACCTGCTATATGATGATACGTCTGACAGCCATGCAGCAGTATTGGCCGCATTATGTGTACCAACGCTACCTTCGGCAATTGTGCTGCTGTACACACAGGAGGATGTAAGTGTTACAGGTGTCAAGTGACTTACAGTCAGTAACACCCTGACCGCTGTGTAGGTTGTATGTCTTCACCGTCAAGTAACAGTAACATAGCGTACTGTTTGCACATGTAATGGTAGGATGGCTTGTGACACACCTGTGAGCTGTCTTTGGCAAACATCCATCTGCAAAGGTGGATCACCACTTTATGTACACACATCCATCCATACCTGATGTACATCCTACCGTACTGTCAGTATTTCACCATATACAGGTGTCAATGATGGGGCTGCATTGCAACTGCATGTTGTAGTTAGGCACAGATGAATTACATACATCAGCTACTGCACATGCATGGTAGCTGCATGCACACCACTACATGTACATGTGTGTTGGTCCTACATGCCTGTCATGTAGCCATGTTTGTATGCATTGCAATTGGTGGACATGTGTGATGACATACATAACACATGGACTGTTGTATGATATGATGGTTGTCATGGGTAACTAGTACAGAGGGAATGTTACCTCGGTCAACATTGCTACCTTACGTACTGCTAACATTCAACAGCCATGGACCTACCTTCCATGTGCATGCATGTGATTGCTGTAGCCACTTGTCTGCACGGAGGACAGCAAAAGCTATGCTATGTACATATGTGTTGTGTGTGTGTGTGGTCCATGTACATATCCACTGTGACTACATGTATGTCATATCCAAACATGTGTGTTCTTTGGTGTACAGCGATGGTCATCTGTTACAGCTGTGTAAGACCCAGGGCCCCTGTTATGTGTAGAGCCGACCTAGTTATGAACAGTGGTATCATTGCATTGCATAACACATGATGGAACCCTGTCAGTACATGTGTAGTCTGCACAGTTGCTGTAGACCTATGTACAGTCCACTGGTCATGAGTCACATGGTGTTATGGTAATGTATGGATGTGTGTTGCTGGTCCAAGGACATGGTGATGTCTGAGGGCTACATAGTAGAATGCGACATTTACCTCTGTGATCTGCACCTGAGACATCTGTGATGGCTCTTGAGTGTGTACTGGTCAGTACATGTGAGTGGCCTTCATGTACATGGGGACAGTAACACCATACTGTGCCCTTCTGTGTTTACAATCCGTGTGCTGGTCCAAGGACATGGTGATGTCTGAGGGCTACATAGTAGAATGCGGCATTTACCTCTGTGATCTGCACCTGAGACATCTGTGAGGGCTCTTGAGTGTGTACTGGTCAGTACATGTGAGTAGCCTTCATGTACGTGGGGACAGTAACACCATACTGTGCCCTTCCATGTTTACAATCCATGTTCTGGTCCAAGGACATGGTGATGTCTGAGGGCTACATAGTAGAATGCGGCATTTACCTCTGTGATCTGCACCTGAGACATCTGTGATGGCTCTTGAGTGTGTACTGGTCAGTACATGTGAGTGGCCTTCATGTACATGGGGACAGTAACACCATACTGTGCCCTTCTGTGTTTACAATCCATGTGCTGGTCCAAGGACATGGTGATGTCTGAGGGCTACATAGTAGAATGCGGCATTTACCTCTGTGATCTGCACCTGAGACATCTGTGATGGCTCTTGAGTGTGTACTGGTCAGTACATGTGAGTAGCCTTCATGTACGTGGGGACAGTAACACCATACTGTGCCCTTCTGTGTTTAGAATCCATGTGCATGCAAGACAGCCCTTTGCTACTACTAAGTGTGTGAGCATGCCCAGTACGCCGTTGTGTAGATGGACACACAGTACATTCCAAACTGTGCCCTTCCATGTTTAGAATCCGTGTGCATGCAAGACAGCTCTTCACTTCTACTAAGTGTGTGAGCATGCCCAGTACGCCGTTGTATAGATGGACACACAGTACATTCCAAATGGACGTGTGATACTAAGTGTGTGAGCATGCCCACTGACACCTTGTGTTGGTGATGTGCCTCTGTGTATGGGCATGGCCATTGACATCCTGTATAGCGATGGTGGTCATCCAGGCAACAGATGTCCATATCCCACGTCAGGATGGATTCCTACATTGAACACACTGGTTGACTGTCTTGAAGGGTGTACTGTCTGTGGTGCATCTCGTATCTATGTAGTGTTGTAATAATGTTCCGTAGATAGGCAGTTGTCCCACTCACACCACTGCCGTGTGTTTGTCTATGTCTACCTTGGGACAGTAATATGATTTTAGACTGCTCACTCTCTATACATTCCCTATCGGCGTCTTTGCCTTTGAGGATGATGTCATCCACCTAGAAATATGCCTCTGGGAGTGCTGTGTTCCAGTAATCTCGGTAGCGCATTCTGTAACTGTGTAATGCTGTAGTGTGATAAGGTAGTTAGGTGTATGTTCGACTCCCAGCCCTGCCAAGTGTGTGTCTGTGTGTGTGTTTCCAGCTGCCTGGGGACAGAGTAATGCTTTTAGACGGCTCACTCCCCATACATTCCCTATCGGCATCTTTGCCTTTGCGGATGATGTCATCCACCTAGAAGTATGCCTCTGGGAGTGCTGTGTTCCAGTAATCTCAGTAGCGCATTCTGTAACTGCGTAATGTGTAGTGTGATAAGGTAATTAGGTGTATGTTCGACTCCCAGCCCTGCCAAGTGTGTGTGTGTGTGTATGTGTTTCCAGCTGCCTGGAGACAGAGTGATGCTTTTAGACGGCTCACTCCCCATGCATTCCCTATCAGTGTCTTTGCCTTTGCGGATGATGTCATCCACCTAGAAGTATGCCTCTGGGAGTGCTGTGTTCCAGTAATCTCAATAGCGCATTCTGTAACTGCGTAATGCTGTAGTGTGATAAGGTAGTTAGGTGTATGTTCGAATCCCAGCCCTGCCAAGTGTATGTGTGTGTGTTTCCAGCTACCTGGGGACAGAGTGATGCTTTTGGATGGCTCACTCCCCATACATTCCCTATCGGCGTCTTTGCCTTTGCGGATGATGTCATCCACCTAGATGTATGCCTGTGGGAGTGTGGTGATGCTGGAACTCGGTAGCACATTCTGTTACTGCATAATGCTGTAGTGTGGTAGACTAGACAGGTAGGTGCTCGATTCCAAGGCATGGCAGGTGTGTGTGTTTGGCAGATATACCATATGTGTTGGTATCTGTGGGTGGCTAGCTGCGGGATATGTTCAGTGTGTTTTGTTGCTGACCTATATAGTGTCCACAGCCCGCATATTCTGCCAAGACACTGGGTTGTCAACACATACATTCGCCAATAGGTCTGGTGAGTAACTGTCAGCAGCCCTACTCTTACCCTTGATATGGTCTGACCCGTGTGACGCAACAAAACACACATGCCTTGATAGTAACAACACTACATGATGCAGGTGGCACATGTAGTTTCCTTTTCATTCCTGTCTAATGCATTGCTGTCATGTGGTCCGCTGTTGTGATATAAATTCCATATCTACATATGTGTGTACATGTATATGTGTGTATGTATGTATGTATATATATATATATATATATATATATATATATATATATATATATATATATATATGTATGTCCATGTATATATGTATACAAATAATATATATGATATATGTAGATATAGAGTTGGACATAGATGTGAACATATATGTCTGGGGACATCAGCACTATTGAATGTTTGTGCCGGATGATCTGTACGTGATAACCTGGGATCTATGTATATCTGCCATGGCGTGGTGGTAATGCACATCGTCTGTAGTGTGCAGGGTCATGGGTTATAGTCGTGTAGACACCGGTTATTTTGTTGCTGGGAAGACCATGGGACATCGAATATGGTGATATTAAGGCACCTGTTGCCAGTTGTGTATGGATCTGAGCGACACTGAGCAGTGGTTATTAATTTGGAGGTTCGGTATGGGTCATATAACTATTCATTAGAAGACTATACTATGCAGATGAGGTTGACAATAGTGTATCCCATTTATCACCAGGGTGTGATGCTGGTCCCTGGAGTGTATGTGTGTAGTCAGCCGGGTGCAGGTCTCGAATATAGTTGACAGCATGGAAGGGGGGTCAGGCATACTGTAAGTACATTGCAGAACTGTGCCTCGGGAGTGCTCCTGCCTTAGCAAACCTAAGCTAGGGGTGTGTCTATACCTGCCTGGTGACATTGGGAGGGATGACAGCAGTGGTGGGGTAGTCAGGGTATACAGGCTGCACAAACAGGTGTTGATAAGCACAATCAGCAGATGACATGGCCAGCCTGCACCTGAACAGTATAGTAATGCGAGCAAGCAGCATACACACAGGTTTCGTCCGCACTCTACACCACCGGTGTATACCTGCGGGTACATTTCATGACACAGTCCAACCAAATGAGACGGGCTGCAGCAGGCAACATATACCAACATGTGCAGGAGGCTGAGGCAGTGAGGATGTGTATGCTGCTGAACAACCCTTACTGGGGTGACATAAGACTTTATAGACCCAGGGTGACTTACCAGGGGCTACATGGGCTGGGGATGGTGGAGCACTATGGGGTGGACAGAGACCTCCTACAGCAGCTTGTTGACCTTTGCCTGCCACACCTGACACATCAAACAGGCCAAGGGAAACACATCACAGTAGATACCACGGTATGTGTTGGCCTAGGTGTACTAGCCACAGGTACCTCACACAGCACAACTGGGGATATCATGGGTATCTCACAGGCATCTGTATCCAGAGTATTGCACCAGTTCACAGATGCCATGTCAACACATGCTAGTGAGCACGTACATGTCCTCAACACACGTGATTAGTAGACCAGCAATATGCATCTGTTCAACCACATGGATGACTACCCTGGGGTACTGGGTGCTATAGCCTGCACACACATACACATCATAGCACCACCCGGTGAGCGGGGTAGGGCCTACAGTCACTGCAGGGGCATACCCTCCAACAGCTAGGCCATATGCGATGGCCAGGGCATGAGATTGCATGTGCGTGCTGTCTGCCCTGGAAGCTATGATGATTCCGATATATGGTTTCTGACACAGCTGTAGCACACCAATGCCAATATGACATCCCATACAGTCTCCTAGTGGGGGATGCTGGGTAAACACTGGTGTCGTGGCTGATGACACCCATCAGCAATGCACACACACATGAACACTCACACCATACTGAGGCGGATGCACAGGCAAGACATATACTTGTGCATGTGTTTGGGATGCTCAGTTCACAGTTCTGGTATCCGGACACATCCGTTGGAGCTCTGCAATATTCACAAGCTACATGTATACAAGTTGTTATGGTATTTGCTATGCTACACAATCTTATCCTGCAGTAACAGTTGCAGCAGGAACAGCATGGGGCAGGGCTACACAGCCCAACACCACTGCCAAGGCCTGTACAGGCACAGTGTGACTTGGTGAAGGAACTACCTGAGCAGGGCACAGACGGCGAAAGCCCATGCACAGTATGACCTGCCCTTGGCAAAGAGGCAACACAAGGCATATGCACTGACACAGTAGGTACCCACGGATTTCCCTCTCTGACCCGCACACAGTACAATGGATGCCAAACATGAAACTACCTGTGTCGGCCATGTATAGGAGGTGCACTGTGTGAATCCGACATAGGCAGCCCTCCAGCACCGTCCTCAAGTCCAGAACACACCCAGGGTATGTCTATTGACCTAACAAGTGGCAGTTGTATTAGAATGTGTATTTACCCATTGCTATGGTATGTATGTGAGCATACAAGTGACTGTGGTGGCCAAATGTTAGGGCAGCAGACAGTACACATCCATAGTGGCACCATGAACTCTGTAGCACATATGGGGTTCACAATGGTAGCCTGTAGTACACAGGGTGTCCTAACTCACTGCAGATTATGGGCTGACCATCATGTGTGTCCGTACAGCCCACACACGTTCCATGCAGCTGGACAGATGTGGACCAATACAGACAAATGATATACGATGGCCTATGGATATGCGCAATGAATGACCCCAACCCCCTAAGACACACACACAGACTACAGCAGGCAGTTTGATGTAGGTTGTGTAAGCTAGGACATCCAACACCACTGTGCTGGTATTTAAAGCTGGGAACTGACGTACACTGGTATCCCTCCAACCAGCAATTTAGGTAGGTCCACACACTGACATGGAGTACCCAGCATGCCAGTACAGTAGCAGCAGATGTGTACAACTGTTGGCTGTGCCCCCTGTCAAACCTACACATGTGAGAGTCATGTGCGCCACCCACGGTGCTGTGTAAGACTGTGGTTGTGGTTGGATGTCCCCCCACGCTATGCAGACATGTAGCAACTGTCAATGCCACATGACCATTAGCTACCCTGCAGACACAGCATGACACCTGTCTGTGTAGAACGGAGGGGTCAGCAACACAGTACTATCTGGACATGTGACACATGCGATACAGTTGACCATACTTGGCATGCTCACACACATGACGGTATGATGGTAATGTCGGTCGACAACATGCGTAACAGTCATACTGGGCATGCTCACACACTGAAACACAGGACGGCCAGGCATGCATACACCAGTGGTCCGGACATATCTGCCAGTACTTTGCTATACTGTTGGATGACTGCACTGTATGGTGTGTGTGTGGTCTATTGTCTGTACATATGCCATGATCTATTGTTAATTCACATGAGCTATGTGCGCAGGGTCCTGCTACCAACACGTGAATAGGGCGGTTCTTTGTTTGCGGACAGACCGACGTCTTTGGATACAGACTGGGTAAGGCACATTCCAGCAGGTGGGAGCAGTTGTGTGTGGGTTTGCACAGTGTTAAGCACTGCTGATCTCTGGTCACAGCACCTTATACATGTTTAGACTCCACATTTCTTTGACAGTGCACTACTGGCATACTGGTAGACAAACACACTTACAGCCACTCGCTCACCGACATTTCCGCTTACATTTGTCACTCACGCTGGGTGTGTGCGATACCTTGTGATGTGTATTACATCGGACTACATGACTACAGTATTGGGTATGTGTAACCATTTTGCGACGGCAGGCGTTTGACTGTACGGACTCAGCGGCCTGTCCAGTGACGCAATCATATTATATGCGTGTTCCTCATACGATCTGCTCCCATCTGCCTGATCATGGGAACCAATACTCTGCAATGCTGACATGTGACTTGAGTTTGTTAATGCAGCTGTCTGCCGAGTCATGCTACCGCATACCTACTGCACATTGTCCACCTTTCAGATTGCATGACGGGAGACTGTGGGAGTGACAGCTTTCCCACTTTGCATGGGACAGTCCTTCATTAGGCATATCTCATGTGACAATACCATACCTCTCCACCAATCGGGGACACATTTCTACAGAATCAGGGACAGGTCAAGAAAACATCAGGGACACTTCTACAAAAGTAGTGCTATTAACTTGAAACATTGACAGAATCAGAGCATATAACTCAATACACATATTCTGAAGTAAAAGTAGTTTATAACTCTTACTTATTGTCATTAATCAGTAAGTGTAATTCACCACCTTTCCTTCAACAGTCACTAATTTTAGGAAGGATTAAGAGGGACAGAGTTAAACTTTCAGTCAAACTCAGGAACGTACCTGAAATTCAGGGACAGTTGAGAGGTATGGACAATACTCTAGCCATTGCAACTGTCCTGATTAGGAGACATTCTCATGTTGTACATGTCTGTACTGGTTGCTTGTTACAGGTCTTGTATACCTGACACGTCGATATGTCATATGTAGTAGCATAAGCAACTTTACTGCTGCTAGACTGCGCTTTGATTTGTGCCGATATGTATATTTCTGTACTATGCATGGCTGTAGGTATGTTCTGCCCTGGTACGTCTGACATTTCTACAGAGCAGGTTCCACTTTGGCCATTCAGAATGGTGGCGGCCCTATAGACCCTATATGTAGAACTATCACATGTGTCAAGGCAACACATACCCACAGCCAGTAGTAAACGGACGACTTCCAATGTTTGCATACGTTAAGGTTATTCATGTAGCATTATAATTGATAATACTGTTTCCTATTACATGTAGCTGTTTCTGATACAACAAATTAATGTTTGACACCACTACACACACTATATAGCCTCCATTCCCGAACTCACAGGCCATGTGCCATAACTGTCATTTTGCAGGGCACAACTGCCCAGACAGGTGTGTCCCTTGCAGGCGTACGGGTGTTGAACCACTTCTATTATGTTATCATCTACCTAAGGTGGTCAGCAAATTATGCACTTTCCGTTAGTAGCAGAACTCAAATACCAATGGGTGTGAATGAACACTGTATCAGTAACAATGCATAACACCCTGTGGGACACA